>NC_137766.1:857688-920930 GCF_963264785.1 Psittacula echo
GTATGGGGGTTATGGGGGGTACGGGGGACATGGCAAGCATGGGGAGCCCATGGGAGGATATGGGGGGGCAGCATGGGGGGACCCACATGGCAGGGGGAAGGGGATCCAAAGCCATGGGGGGGTGACAAGGCTGGTTTAGGGGTGTTTGGGGGTTGTTTTGGTGTGTTTGAGGGTGCTTTGAGGGCATTGGGGGGTGTTTGGGGCCATTCTGATGGCGTTCGGGGGTGTTTTGGGGTGTTTCAAGGTGTTTGGGGTTGTTTGGAGGCTGTTTTGGGGATGTTTGAGGGTGTTCTGGGGGTGTTTCAAGGTGTTTCGGGGGTGTTCGGGGCCGTTTGAGGCTGTTTCGGGGTGGTTTTGGCTGTTTTGGGCTCTCACCACGCGGGCGAAGGGCGCTGCGCGCAGCAGCAGCCGGGTGCTGCTCTGGTAACGCCGGATCTCCTGCAGCGCCCGCCTGCCGGGCCGGAACCCTGCGGGCAGGGGGGGACATGGGGGGGTGAAGGGAGGGAGCTATAGGGCAGGGAGGAGCTATAGGGTTGGGAGGGGGGCGGGTCCATAGGGGGATTCCATTGGGGGTGGCCATAGGAGGGTGCATAGTGGGGGGTAAGGGGGTCTCTACGGGGGGTGTCTATAGGGGGTCCCTATGGGTCTCGGGGGGGGGGCTGCCTGTAGGTCTGTATGGGTCCCTATGGGGGATGCTTATGTGTCTCTATGGGGAGTGTCTATGGGTTTCCATGGGGTCTCTATGAGGGGTGCCTATGGGTTCCTACAGGTCTCTATGGGGGAGTGTCTATGGGTCCCTACAGGTCTCTATAGGAGGTGTCTATGGTTGTCTATAGCTTTCTAAGGGGGCTGTCTATGGGTCCCTCTGGGTCTCTATGGGGGGTGTCTATGGGTCCCTATGGGGAGTCCCTATGGGGGGCACCAACGGGTGTCTGTAGGGGGTGCCTCTGGGTCTCTATAGGGGGCGTCTATGGGTCTCTAAGGGGGCTGTCTATGGGTCCCTATGGGGAGTCCCTATGGGGGGCACCAATAGGTGTCTATAGGGGGTCCCTATAGGTCCCTACGAGTCCCTCTGGATCACTATGGGGGGTCCCTATGGGTCCCTATGGGGGGTCCCTATAGGTCCCTACGAGTCCCTCTGGATCACTATGGGTGGTCCCTATTGGTCTCTATGGGTCCCTATGGGGGGTCCCTCTGGGTCCCTACGGGTCCCTACGGGGGGTCCCTATAGGTCCCTACGAGTCCCTCTGGATCACTATGGGTGGTCCCTATTGGTCTCTATGGGTCCCTATGGGTCCCTCTGGGTCCCTATGGGGGGTGCCTATGGGTCCCTATGGGGGGTCCCTATAGGTCCCTAGGAGGGGCCCCTGTGGGGTCACTCACGGCGGCGCCGCGGGGTCTCCGGGGGGGGGCTCTCAGGGGCTCTCCTGCGCCGCGGGGCCGAGGGCTTGGCTCGGGGCATGATGACCTCACACCGCTCCTCGTGACGTCACACCGGGGCCCGCACCGGCGCCGCGCGATTCAAACCTCCCGCCGCGCCGGCCCGCTCTGACGTCCACTTCCGCCCCACCGCGTCCCGGCGCATACCAAAGCGCGCCTGCGCGGCCGCTCTGCGCTGCCGGAGGCCGCGACTCGATGGTGCCGCGGAGGCTGCGGCGGGGGGAGCGGGGCCGCGGGGGTCAATTGGATATCGGGATATGGGAATATGGGATATGGGGTATGGGATATGGGAATATGGGATATGAGGTATGGGATATGGGAATATGGGATATGGGGTATGGGGTATGGGATATGGGAATATGGGATATGAGGTATGGGATATGGGGTATGGGGTATGGGATATGGGAATATGGGATATGGGGTATGGGGTATGGGGTATGGGATATGGGAATATGGGATATGGGGTATGGGGTATGGGATATGGGATATGGGAATATGGGATATGGGGTATGGGATATGGGAATATGGGATATGAGGTATGGGATATGGGGTATGGGGTATGGGATATGGGATATGGGGTATGGGATATGGGAATATGGGATATGGGGTATGGGGTATGGGGTATGGGATATGGGATATGGGATATGGGGTATGGGATATGGGGTATGGGATATGGGATATGGGATATGGGGTATGGGATATGGGAATATGGGATATGGGGTATGGGATATGAGGTATGGGATATGGGGTATGGGATATGGGAATATGGGATATGAGGTATGGGATATGGGGTATGGGATATGGGATATGGGATATGGGGTATGGGATATGGGAATATGGGATATGGGGTATGGGGTATGGGGTATGGGATATGGGGTATGGGGTATGGGATATGGGGTATGGGATATGGGAATATGGGGTATGGGATATGGGGTATGGGGTATGGGGTATGGGGTATGGGGAATATGGGATATGGGGTATGGGGTATGGGGTATGGGATATGGGGTATGGGGTATGGGATATGGGATATGGGATATGGGGATATGGGATATGGGGTATGGGGTATGGGGTATGGGGTATGGGATATGGGATATGGGGTATGGGGTATGGGATATGGGGTATGGGATATGGGATATGGGGTATGGGATATGGGGTATGGGGTATGGGGTATGGGGTATGGGGTATGGGGTATGGGATATGGGATATGGGGTATGGGATATGGGGTATGGGATATGGGATATGGGGTATGGGGTATGGGATATGGGTATGGGGTATGGGGTATGGGATTGTATGGGGTATGGGCTATGGGATATGGGGTATGGGGTATGGGATATGGGGTATGGGGTATGGGATATGGATATGGGGTATGGGGTATGGGGTATGGGATATGGGGTATGGGGTATGGGATATGGGGTATGGGGTATGGGGTATGGGATATGGGGTATGGGGTATGGGATATGGGGTATGGGGTATGGGGTATGGGATATGGGGTATGGGGTATGGGGTATGGGCTATGGGGTATGGGGTACGGGGTATGGGGGCTGGCACTTCCCGTTGTGTCCCCACAGCCGTGACCCCCAGCACACGCACGTCCCAATCATCACTCCCCACGGAACAAGCTTTAACCCTTTATTAAAGGAGCACTGGGGCCTGGGGGGGGAGACCCCCCATAGAAGGGTCCCCATAGGGGGATGTCCCCCATAGGGGTGTCCCCATCGCCCCCCCTCATCCCTTGCCCTGTCCCCGCTGCAGCTCCTGCTGCAGCCTCCCCAGCGTGTCCCGGTGCTGCTCCGAGCGCCGCTCCAGCTCCTGCATCTGCTGCTCATAGCGCTTGCTGTGGGAGCAGGGAAACATGGATACCGGAGCGACGGATACCGGGACCCTCGGACACCATGGAGCCATGGATACCGGAGCCATGGATACCGGAGCCACGGATACCGGGACCCTCAGACACCAAGGATCCATGGATACCAGGACTCTCAGACACCATGGAGCCATGGATACCGGAGCCACGGATACCGCGACCCTCGGACACCATGGAGCCATGGATACCGGAGCCACGGATACCGGGACCCTCGGACACCAAGGATCCATGGATACCGGGACCCTCGGACACCATGGAGCCATGGATACCAGAGCCACGGATACCGGGACCCTCGGACACCAAGGATCCATGGATACCGGGACCCTCGGACACCATGGAGCCATGGATACCGGAGCCACGGATACCGGGACCCTCGGACACCAAGGATCCATGGATACCGGGACCCTCGGACACCATGGAGCCATGGATACCAGAGCCACGGATACCGGGACCCTCGGACACCAAGGATCCATGGATACCGGGACCCTAGGACACCATGGAGCCATGGATACCAGAGCCACGGATACCGGGACCCTTGGACACCAAGGATCCATGGATACCGGGACCCTCGGACACCATGGAGCCATGGATACCAGAGCCACGGATACCGGGACCCTCGGACACCAAGGATCCATGGATACCGGGACCCTCGGACACCATGGAGCCATGGATACCGGAGCCACAGATACCGGGACCCTCGGACACCAAGGATCCATGGATACCGGGACCCTCGGACACCATGGAGCCATGGATACCAGAGCCACGGATACCGGGACCCTCGGACACCAAGGATCCATGGATACCGGGACCCTCGGACACCATGGAGCCATGGATACCGGAGCCACGGATACCGGGACCCTCAGACACCAAGGATCCATGGATACCGGGACCCTCGGACACCACGGATCCATGGATACCGGGACCCTCGGACACCATGGAGCCATGGATACCGGAGCCACGGATACCGGGACCCTCGGACACCATGGAGCCATGGATACCGGAGCCATGGATACCGGGACCCTCGGACACCAAGGATCCATGGATACCGGGACCCTCGGACACCATGGAGCCATGGATACCGGAGCCACGGATACCGGGACCCTCAGACACCAAGGATCCATGGATACCGGGACCCTCGGACACCACGGATCCATGGATACCGGGATCATGCCCCCGCACTCACATCTCTCCCGTGATGTACTCCAGCCGCTTCCCCACCGTGCTCTTGGCCTCCTCCAGCTCCTGCTTCACCAGCACCGGCCCCAGCAGCTTGAAGATGGTGTTGGTGGCATCCAGCAGCTCCAGCTCCTGCGGGGGGGGCACAGAGAGCACTTTTGGGGGGATTTTGGGGGGGGGGTTGGGTGTTTGACGCATTTTCTGCGGTCAGGGTTTGGAGGCTTTTAGGGGGTTCAGGGGCTTTTAGGCAGTGTCCTAGGGAGCCTGGGGGGGTTTGGGGGGGGTTAAGGGGAGCGTTTGGGGGCTCAGGGGCGTCTTAGGGAATTTAGAGGGGTTTAGGGGTGGTTTATGGGGGTTTTGGGGTGGTTCAGGAGAGTTTTGGGTGTTTCAGAAGGCTCGGGGGTATTCTGGAGCGTTTTAGGGGTGGTCTGGGGGTACTTTGGGGTGGTTTCGGGTGTTTGGGGGTATTTTAGAGGGCTTGAGAGATGCATTTGGGTGTTTTCGGGTGGTTGTGGGTGGTTTAGGGCGTTTGGGTGGTGTTTCTTGGTGGTTTAGGGTGGTTGTGGGGCATTTTTGGGGGGGGTTAGGGACGCTTTCCGCGGCGTGGAGAGCATTTTTGGTTGTTTTAGGGGCGTTTTAGGGGGCTTGGTGGGCATTTTTGGTGTTTTAGGGAGCGTTGGGGGTATTTTTTGGTGTTTCGGGAGGGGCTGGAGTGTTTCTGGGGGGGTTTAGGGGGTGGTTTTGGGGTGTTTTTGGGGGGGGGTTTGGCTGTTTCCGGCCGTCTCTCACCTCCTTGACGATGTTGTTCTCTGTCAGCTGCGCCTCCAGCTTCTGCCGCGCGGCCACGGCCCGGCTCAGGTCTGGGGGGGGGACCCGAGAACGGGGGGGGTCAGGGGGGACCCCCCCAGCCCAGGGCGATGCCAGGGGCACCCCGGGGGGGAGAGGGAGGGGTTTGGGTGCAGAGGATGGGGTTTGGGGTGAAATGAGGGGGGTTTGGGGTGAAATGAGGGGGTTTGGGGGGAAATGAGGGGGTTTGGGGTAAAATGAGGGGGTTTGGGGTGAAATGAGGGGGTTTGGGGGGAAATGAGGGGGTTTTGGGGTGAAATGAGGGGGTTTGGGGTGAAATGAGGGGGGTTTGGGGTGAAATGAGTGGGTTTTGGGTGAAATGAGGGGGTTTTGGGGTGAAATGAGGGGGTTTTGGGTGAAATGAGGGGTTTTGGGGGTGAAATGAGGGGGTTTGGGGGGAAATGAGGGGGTTTGGGGGGAAATGAGGGGGTTTGGGGGGAAATGAGGGGGTTTGGGGTGAAATGAGGGGGTTTGGGGTGAAATGAGGGGGTTTTGGGGTGAAATGAGGGGGTTTGGGGTGAAATGAGGGGGTTTGGGGTGAAATGAGGGGGGTTTGGGGTGAAATGAGTGGGTTTTGGGTGAAATGAGGGGGTTTTGGGGTGAAATGAGGGGGTTTTGGGTGAAATGAGGGGTTTTGGGGTGAAATGAGGGGGTTTGGGGGGAAATGAGGGGGTTTGGGGGGAAATGAGGGGGTTTGGGGGGAAATGAGGGGGTTTGGGGTGAAATGAGGGGGTTTGGGGGGAAATGAGGGGGTTTGGGGGGAAATGAGGGGGTTTGGGGGTGAAATGAGGGGGTTTGGGGTGAAATGAGGGGGTTTGGGGTGAAATGAGGGGGTTTGGGGTGAAATGAGGGGTTTTGGGGTGAAATGAGGGGGTTTGGGGGGAAATGAGGGGGTTTGGGGTGAAATGAGGGGGTTTGGGGGGAAATGAGGGGGTTTGGGGTGAAATGAGGGGGTTTGGGGTGAAATGAGGGGGGTTTGGGGGGAAATGAGGGGGTTTGGGGTGAAATGAGGGGGTTTGGGGTGAAATGAGGGGGTTTGGGGTGAAATGAGGGGGTTTGGGGTGAAATGAGGGGGTTTGGGGAAATGAGGGGGTTTGGGGTAAAACTGAGGGGGGTTTTGGGGTGAAATGAGGGGTTTTGGGGTGAAATGAGGGTTTTGGGGGGAAATGAGGGGGTTTGGGGTGAAATGAGGGGGTTTGGGGTAAAATGAGGGGGTTTTGGGGTAAAATGAGGGGGTTTTGGGGTGAAATGAGGGGGGTTTGGGGGAAATGAGGGGGTTTGGGGTGAAATGAGGGGGTTTGGGGTGAAATGAGGGGGGCTGGATTAAATGAAGGGTTTTGGGGTGCCATGGGGGGATGCCGGGGTGAACTAAAGGGGGTTGGGGATGAAAGGAGCGCGTTTTGGCACCTTTCTGCAGCTGTTGGTATTTCTCCAGCTCTGCCTGAAGCTTCTTCTGGATCTGCTCGGCCATGGTGGGGGCTGGGGGGGGAGGCAGGAAGCCCATGGGAGCCCCAACCCCAGCCCGGCCCACAGAGACCCCCATATAACCCCCCCAAACAACACAGACACCCCCTAAAACCCATAGAGACACCCCTAAACCCCACAGAGACCCCCTAAACACCACAGACACCTCACAAACCCCATAGAGACACCTCTAAACCCAACAGAGACCCCCTAAACACCACAGACACCTCACAAACCCCATAGAGACACCCCTAAACCCCACAGAGACCCCCTAAACACCACAGACACCTCACAAACCCCATAGAGACACCCCTAAACCCAACAGAGACCCCCTAAACACCACAGACACCTCACAAACCCCATAGAGACACCCCTAAACCCAACAGAGACCCCCTAAACACCACAGACACCTCACAAACCCCATAGAGACACCCCTAAACCCCACAGAGACCCCCTAAACACCACAGACACCTCACAAACCCCATAGAGACACCCCTAAACCCAACAGAGACCCCCTAAACCCCACAGACACCTCACAAACCCCATAGAGACACCCCTAAACCCCACAGACACCTCACAAACCCCATAGAGACACCCCTAAACCCCACAGAGACCCCCTAAACCCCACAGACACCTCACAAACCCCATAGAGACACCCCTAAACCCCACAGACACCTCACAAACCCCATAGAGACACCCCTAAACCCCACAGAGACCCCCTAAACACCACAGACACCTCACAAACCCCATAGAGACACCCCTAAACCCCACAGAGACCCCCTAAACACCACAGACACCTCACAAACCCCATAGAGACACCCCTAAACCCCACAGAGACCCCCTAAACACCACAGACACCTCACAAACCCCATAGAGACACCCCTAAACCCCACAGAGACCCCCTAAACACCACAGACACCTCACAAACCCCATAGAGACACCCCTAAACCCCACAGAGACCCCCTAAACACCACAGACACCTCACAAACCCCATAGAGACACCCCTAAACCCCACAGAGACCCCCTAAACACCACAGACACCTCACAAACCCCATAGAGACACCCCTAAACCCCACAGAGACCCCCTAAACACCACAGACACCTCACAAACCCCATAGAGACACCCCTAAACCCCACAGAGACCCCCTATACCCCACAGACACCTCACAAACCCCATAGAGACACCCCTAAACCCCACAGAGACCCCCTAAACACCACAGACACCTCACAAACCCCATAGAGACACCCCTAAACCCCACAGAGACCCCCTATACCCCACAGACACCTCACAAACCCCATAGAGACACCCCTAAACCCCACAGAGACCCCACAGGCCCCCCCCTCACCGCTCCTCCCGCCTCCCGCCGCCGCAGGCCCAGGCCACGCCCCCTCCGCCGGTGGCGTAACGCGGAAACGACGCCCCATCCACCCTCCGCGCATGCGCACGCCCCCCCCGCGCCGAGCGCAAAGCCACGCCCCTCGCTGATGAAACCACGCCCTCTAACGTTAAGCCACGCCTCCTTCCTCGCAGCCCTCAGCTCCCGTAGCCAGCCAAGCCCCGCCCCCAGAACCTAAGCTCCGCCCCCTAACCGTATTGGTCCTCGGATCCTAGCGCTCCCACTAGCCACGCCCCCCCGCTCTCTCTACCAATCACACGCTTCCCTCCCGTCGCCGGGCGCGCCCCGGCCGCGGCTCCCCGGTACCGTGTGACGGGAACGGGCGGGGGGGGGTGTTTGGAAGCGTTCGGGCGGTTCCTTTCCCGTTCGGGCGCTCCCGTTCCCGTTCGCGATGCGGCGCCGTTGCTCGCGTGCCCGGCGCTGGGCGGGGCGGGCGGCGGCGCTGGTGCTGGCGCTGCTGGGGCTGGGGCTGGCGGGGGGGGGCGGCGGAGAGGAGCTGCTGGCGGCGGCGATGGCGGCTTGGGCCGGAGAGGGAACGGGAGCGGGAAACGGTGGCGACGGGAGCGGCGCGGGGACGGCGAGCGGCGGGAGCGGGGCGGCGCTGGGAAACGGGGCGAGCGCTGCCGGCGGAGCGATAGGCGCCGGCGGTGCTGGGCGCTCGAACGGTGCCGGGCGTTCGAACGCCGCCGGCGTTGCGCTTGACGCAAGCGTTTCAGTAGGGTCGGACGGCGCCGAGCTCCTGCCCCTCACCAACGTTTCCACCTACCCCGCCTCCATCCCCATCCTCCTGTCGCCGGAGCCCTGTGGCCCGAACCCCCCGTTCCTGCTGGTGCTGGTGCCCAGCGCCGCGGCTCACGCTGCGCAGCGCCAAGCCGTGCGGGACACGTGGGGGGGTACGACACCCCCGAAACGCCCCCAAACGGCACAAAACACCCCCAAAACGCCCGCGAACAGCCCCGGAACACCCCAAAACGCCTCCCGAATGCCCAAAACGGCTGCTCAAAACGCCCCCGAAACGCCTGAAATCGCGCCCAAAATGCCTCAAAACGCCCCTCAAACACCCGAAACCGGCCCCGAAATGCCCAAAACCGCAGCTCAGATACCTAAAAATGCCCTCGAAACGCCTGAAATCGCTACCGAAATGCCCCAAAACGCCCCTCAAATGCCCAAAACGGCAGCTGAAATACCGAAAAACGCCCCCGAAATGCCTGCAAACGCCCCCAAAACGTCTGCAAACGCTCTCAAAACGCCTAAAAACGCCCCCGAAACGCCCACTTGGCCGCCCTCCACCCGCACCATCTTTGTGCTGGGGCTGCCCCCGCCGTCGGTGCCCGCGCAGGCCCTGCGGGAGGAGTCGCTCCGCCACGGGGACGTGCTCCAGGGCGCCTTCCCCGACGCTTACAGCACCCTCACCGTGAAGACGCTGCTGCTGCTGCGCTGGGCGGCCTCGCGCTGCCCCGGCGCCCGCTTCCTGCTCAAGGCCGACGACGACGTCTTCGTCAACGTCCCCGCCTTGGCGCGGCACCTCCGGGCGCCCGCGCTGCCCGCGCGCCTCTACCTGGGCCGGGTGCACTGGTGGGTGCCCCCCAACAGGGACCCGCTGAGCCCGCACCACGTCCCGGCCGCGCTCTACCCGTCCGGCCGCTTCCCCCCGTACTGCAGCGGCACGGCCTACGTGCTATCGCGCGCCGCGGCGTTGGCCGTGCTGGCGGCCGCCCCGCACGTCCCCTTCGTCACCCCCGAGGACGTGTGGGTCGGGCTGTGCGCCCGTCGCGCCGGCGTGGCCCCGCGGCACTCGGCGCGGGTGGCGGGCGCCATGCGGGTGCCGCTGGACGGGTGCTGCTATGGGGAGGTGCTGTTCAGCGCGCACCGCCTGCGCCCCGATGACATGAGGAGGGTTTGGGGGGTGCTGAGGCGGGGGGGAAGGGGGTGCGGGGCCTGGGGGAGGCTGTTGGGGGTGTTGAGGTGTCGGGTGATGGCGGCGAGGGCGGGCGGAGGGTGGTGACGAGGGAGCGGGCGCCTGGAGCCAAGGGGGTGCTGCTGCTTCCCAAGGGATCAGCCCTTGTCCAGGGGACTTGTGTGGGGCCGAGGGTGCGCAAGGACAGCGTCAGCACCATGGACAGCGGGATCAAGGGGTCCATCAGCACCATGGACAGCGGGATCAAGGGGTCCATCAGCACCATGGACAGCGGGATCAAGGGGTCCATCAGCGCCATGGACACTGGGATCGGTCCATCAGCGCCATGGACAGCGGGATCGATCCATCAGCACCATGGACACTGGGATCGGTCCATCAGCGCCATGGACACTGGGATCGGTCCATCAGCGCCATGGACAGCGGGATCGGTCCATCAGCGCCATGGACACTGGGATCGGTCCATCAGCGCCATGGACACTGGGATCGGTCCATCAGCGCCATGGACACTGGGATCGGTCCATCAGCGCCATGGACACTGGGATCGGTCCATCAGCGCCATGGACACTGGGATCGGTCCATCAGCACCATGGACACTGGGATCGGTCCATCAGCGCCATGTACAGCGGGATCGATCCATCAGCACCATGGACACTGGGATCGAGGGGTCCACCAGCACCAGAGATGGGATCCAAAGTGTGGTCCAGAGGAAGCTCCAAGGGCTGGAGCACATCAGCCTGGAGAAGGCTCTATGGAGACTTTAGAGCAGCTCCCAGTGCCTCAAAGGGCTCCAAGAGCCCTGGACATGGATGGAGGGATGGGATGAGGAGTTGGGGCTTCCAATGGGAAGAGCTCAATGGGACACTAGGATGAGGGTAGGGGGACACTGGGGTGGGTTGGATGGAGAAGGTCTGGATGCTCTTCAAGGGCACAATGGATGGGGCTTGGAACAACCTGGTCCTGTTCTGTGCCCCCTGTGGTCAATAAAGGGGACAAAGGGACAACGGGGGTGGCACTAAAAGGCTTTAATAAAGGGGATTTGGGGACACCCACAGTGGGGGGGGACCCCAATATGGGGTGGGGGGCACACAGGGGACCTCCGTAATGGGGGTGACCCAAAGTGGGGACCCCTGGTATGGGAGGGTGGACACAGGACACACTGGGACCCCCAATATGGGGGTGGAGAAACAACACTAGGGGCCCCCATAATAGGGACGCCCATACATTGGGAGACCCCTAGAATGGGGGGCTACCACACTGGGGACCCCCAATATGGGGTGGAGGAACCCACTGGGGACCCCCAATATGGGGGTGACACCCATTGGGGAACCCCAATCTGGTGCCGCACCCCCCTTGGGTGTCCCCCTCCCCACGTTATCTCTTGAAGCGCTCAAGGGCCCCACGCTTGGGGGTGGGGGGAGCCCCCATCTTCTTCTTCTCCTTCCTCTCCCTCTTCCTCTCCTGCTCCCGTTGCTCCACGCTCTGCTGGATCACAGCCTTGGGGGGGGGGGGGGGGGTGGGGGTGTGGATCACGTCATGGGGACCCCATGAAATGAATGGGGGGAGCTGGGGGGGGTCCCCAAAACTCACCCTTTGCTCCTCATGGGCCACCTTCTTCTTGCGATGGAGGCCGCTGCTGCCCTTCAGCCGGTGCCGTGGCTTGAACTTGGCCTTGGCCTGGGGGTCGAAGCCCTACGGGGGGGTTGCAGAAGCCATCGGGGGGGGGGGGGTTATGGGGGTGCTGCCCCCCCACAAAGGGCGGTTTTGGGGGTGTTCTCCCCCCGTTCCCATCACGCTGGTACCAGGCGCTGGATGCGCTCGTCCCGCTTCTGCTGCAGGGTGGCCGTGTCCGTGCGGCCCAACAGGGATGGGTCCAGCGTGAGCAGCTCCGCAGGGATCTGGGGGGCACAAAGGGGGTGGGGGGGTCACTAAGGGGGTCCCAAAGGGGTTGGGGTGGGTTACAACGAGGTTTGGGGGGGGTCCTAAGAACAGAGGTAGGGTGGGTGAGGAGCATCTTGGGGGCATCAGGAAGGGGTTTGGGGGGACCCGAAGCAGATTTAGGGGTGAAGGAATCAATGTAGGGGTGTCAGAAGCAACTTTAGGGGGGAACAAAGGGGTTTTGGGGGTCACAAAGGGGTTTTGGGGGTGTCATAAGAGCAGATTTAAGGGGTCAGAAGGAGCTTTGCGGAGGCCCCAAGAGGTATTGAGGGGGTCAGGATGGGGTTTGGGGGGGGGTCAGACAAGACCTTGGGGGGGGCAGAAGCACATTCAGGGGGGTAAGAAGCAATTCTGGGGCAGTGCCAAGGACTTTGTGCTCCTCACAAGGAGCTTTGGAGGCGTCTCCCATAGGTTCAGAGGCCCCTTCAGCCCCATGGGGAGCGCCACCAGCATCACCCTTAGGGGCTCAGAGCTCAGCTTCACTTCCGGGGTCCCCCCCACCCCTTTTGGGGTCCCCCCCCAGAGTTACCTTCTCCAGCAGCGCCTTCACCTCCCACTCCTGCCGCTGCCGCCGGCTGCGATAGGGGTTGTTCTCCAACGCGTCCAAGTTGGCTTCACCAGCCCCTAAACGGGGGGGTCAAAGGGAGCTTTCGGGGTGCCCGAGCCCCGCTTTAGCACCCATGGGTGGCGGTGGGGGTGTCACCAACCTGGCACCAAGATGCTGGTGAAGCCGTGAGCGTGCCCAGCGCCGAGGACGTCCTCGAAGGGGCAGAAGCGCAGGGCGCTGGGTGGCCGCGGTGGCCGATGGCACAGGTAGGGTTGGGTGGGCAGCTCCTTCACCACCTCCTTGTAGACCTTTTGGGGGGGGTCACCCATGACATTTAGGGGGGGCAATGATGGGAGATGGGGCCTGGTTTCACCCCTAGGGGCATGGAATGGGTGACATTGGAAGGACCCTCAAGGCCATTGAGATCTTGGGGTTCAATGAGGGACCATGGGGCTTGGTTTCACCCCTAGGGGCATGGAATGGGTGACATTGGAAGGACCCTCAAGGCCATTGAGGTCTTGGGCTTCAATGAGGGACCATGGGGCTTGGTTTCACCCCTAGGGGCATGGAATGGGTGACATTGGAAGGACCCTCAAGGCCATTGAGGTGCTGGGGTTCAACGAGGGACCATGGGGCTTGGTTTCACCCCTAGGGGCATGGAATGGGTGACATTGGAAGGACCCTCAAGGCCATTGAGGTGCTGGGGTTCAACGAGGGACCATGGGGCTTGGTTTCACCCCTAGGGGCATGGAATGGGTGACATTGGAAGGACCCTCAAGGCCATTGAGATCTTGGGGTTCAACGAGGGACCATGGGGCTTGGTTTCACCCCTAGGGGCATGGAATGGGTGACATTGGAAGGACCCTCAAGGCCATTGAGGTGCTGGGGTTCAATGAGGGACCATGGGGCTTGGTTTCACCCCTAGGGGCATGGAATGGGTGACATTGGAAGGACCCTCAAGGCCATTGAGGTGCTGGGGTTCAATGAGGGACCATGGGGCTTGGTTTCACCCCTAGGAGCATGGAATGGGTGACATTGGAAGGACCCTCAAGGCCATTGAGATCTTGGGGTTCAACGAGGGACCATGGGGCTTGGTTTCACCCCTAGGGGCATGGAATGGGTGACATTGGAAGGACCCTCAAGGCCATTGAGGTCTTGGGGTTCAATGAGGGACCATGGGGCTTGGTTTCACCCCTAGGGGCATGGAATGGGTGACATTGGAAGGACCCTCAAGGCCATTGAGGTGCTGGGGTTCAACGAGGGACCATGGGGCTTGGTTTCACCCATAGGGGCATGGAATGGGTGACATTGGAAGGACCCTCAAGGCCATTGAGGTGCTGGGGTTCAATGAGGGACCATGGGGCCTGGTTTCACCCCTAGGAGCATGGAATGGGTGACATTGGAAGGACCCTCAAGGCCATTGAGGTCTTGGGGTTCAATGAGGGACCATGGGGCTTGGTTTCACCCCTAGGGGCATGGAATGGGTGACATTGGAAGGACCCTCAAGGCCATTGAGGTCTTGGGGTTCAATGAGGGACCATGGGGCTTGGTTTCACCCCTAGGGGCATGGAATGGGTGACATTGGAAGGACCCTCAAGGCCATTGAGGTGCTGGGGTTCAATGAGGGACCATGGGGCTTGGTTTCACCCCTAGGGGCATGGAATGGGTGACATTGGAAGGACCCTCAAGGCCATTGAGGTGCTGGGGTTCAATGAGGGACCATGGGGCTTGGTTTCACCCCTAGGAGCATGGAATGGGTGACATTGGAAGGACCCTCAAGGCCATTGAGGTGCTGGGGTTCAATGAGGGACCATGGGGCTTGGTTTCACCCCTAGGAGCATGGAATGGGTGACATTGGAAGGACCCTCAAGGCCATTGAGGTGCTGGGGTTCAATGAGGGACCATGGGGCTTGGTTTCACCCCTAGGGGCATGGAATGGGTGACATTGGAAGGACCCTCAAGGCCATTGAGGTCTTGGGGTTCAATGAGGGACCATGGGGCTTGGTTTCACCCCTAGGGGCATGGAATGGGTGACATTGGAAGGACCCTCAAGGCCATTGAGGTGCTGGGGTTCAACGAGGGACCATGGGGCTTGGTTTCACCCCTAGGGGCATGGAATGGGTGACATTGGAAGGACCCTCAAGGCCATTGAGGTCTTGGGGTTCAATGAGGGACCATGGGGCTTGGTTTCACCCCTAGGGGCATGGAATGGGTGACATTGGAAGGACCCTCAAGGCCATTGAGATCTTGGGGTTCAATGAGGGACCACGGGGCTTGGTTTCACCCCTAGGGGCATGGAATGGGTGACACTGGAAGGACCCTCAAGGCCATTGAGGTCTTGGGGTTCAATGAGGGACCATGGGGCTTGGTTTCACCCCTAGGGGCATGGAATGGGTGACATTGGAAGGACCCTCAAGGCCATTGAGGTGCTGGGGTTCAATGAGGGACCATGGGGCTTGGTTTCACCCCTAGGGGCATGGAATGGGTGACATTGGAAGGACCCTCAAGGCCATTGAGGTGCTGGGGTTCACTGAGGGACCATGGGGCTTGGTTTCACCCCTAGGGGCATGGAATGGGTGACATTGGAAGGACCCTCAAGGCCATTGAGGTCTTGGGGTTCAATGAGGGACCATGGGGCTTGGTTTCACCCCTAGGGGCATGGAATGGGTGACATTGGAAGGACCCTCAAGGCCATTGAGGTCTTGGGCTTCAATGAGGGACCATGGGGCTTGGTTTCACCCCTAGGGGCATGGAATGGGTGACATTGGAAGGACCCTCAAGGCCATTGAGATCTTGGGGCTCAATGAGGGACCATGGGGCTTGGTTTCACCCCTAGGGGCATGGAATGGGTTGAAGGGGCCTGAAGCCCCCCGAGGTCTCGGTCCAGGTGTGGACGGGGGGGATTTACCTGCACCACATCCCCGCAGGAGGCGGCCAAGAGCCCGCGCTGGCTGAAGTCGAGGTGAGCGGCGCCCAGCGGCAGCACCAGGTCATGGAGCGCCTTGTAGGTGCGGAGGTCGAAGACGCGGAGCTTGCGGTCCAGGCCGGCCGAGGCCATGTACCTGTGGGGACACCCCGCTGGAGGCCACCCCCTCGGCCACCCCATAGCCCCCATAGGAGACACGCGGAGGGGCCCCAGGCGCTTACGTGCCGCTGGCATCGATGGCGAGCGCCCGCACGGCGCCGCGGTGGCAGAGGACACGGACCAGGGGCTCCGGCACCGAGGGGCTCCACAGGGTCACGGTGCCTGGGGGGAGATGGGATGGGCTGGGAAGAGCCTTCAGGGCCATGGAGGCCTCGGGTTCAGTTGGAGGCGGTGGCAGACCCAGAGGGTCATGGAGTCATGGAGAGGGTTGGGTTGGAGGGGCCTTGAAGAGCATCCAGGGCTTGATTTCACCCATGGAAGGGCTGGGTTGGAAGGGCCTTCGAGAGCATCCAGGCCTTGGGCTTCACTTGGATGTCCCAGCCAAGAGCCATGGGATGGGAGCAGGGAGGTGGCTTCACCCTTGGGATCATGGGATCATGCAATGGGAGGGATTGAAGGGGGCAGGAAACTGCTTTGGCTTTGGGGGGAGTTCCTGGATCTAAGAGGGGGTTCAGGGCTCTAAAGGGGGGGTTCAAGGCTCTGAAGGGGTTTGGGTCCCCCCCCCCCGCTCACCGTTGCCGTGCCCCAGGTGCAGAACCGCGTTGGCCGGGTTCTGCGCCATCACCGCCAGGCGCCCGGCGCGGGTGCTCAGCGCCGCCACCTCCTTCCCCACCGAGATGTCCAGGTACTGCAGGAAGCCTTGGGCGTTCTGCCCCCAAAACCCCTTGAAAGTGGCCCCAAAGAGCCCCAAAACCACCCAAAACACCCCCAAACCCCTTGAAAGTGGCCCCAAACAGCCCCAAAACACCCCCAAACCCCTTGAAAGTGGCCCCAAAACGTCCCAAAACCACCCAGAACCCCCCAAATTCTCTCTCAACACCACCCCAAAGCCATCCAAACCGCTCCAAACGCACTGCAAAAAAACCCCCCAAACCAAACCAGAACACCCCAAAAGCACCCAAACTCACTCCAAACTGTCCCCAAAACACCCAACACCAGCCAAAAGCTCCGGAGAACCAGCCGAAAGCCACCCCAAAACCACCCCAAAAGCCCCTCAAGGAAACTCGAAGCACCCCAAAAGGACCTCGAAACCCGCCCGGCACCAGCCCCAACGCACTCGGAGGCATCGCGAGCCCCCCAAAGCCCCCCCAGCAGGGCAGCCCCGCACGCACGGCCGTGGCCAGCAGGAAGTGGTAGGGCAGGAACTGGAGGCGCAGGACGCAGGGGAAGCTCTTGAGGACGTTGAGCTCCAGCCCTTGGCTGTCGTAGACGTGGAGCCAGCGGCGCTGGGCAACGGCCAGCAGGGACTCGGAGTGCAGCCAGCTGGGGGGGGGGGGGGACAGGGGGTATGGGGCATAGGGTGTGGGATACGGGTTATGGGATATGGGGTATGGGGGGTGGGATAGGGGGTATACGGGGCACGGGGTATATGGGGTAGGGGGTACGTGGGGTACGGGGTATATGGGGTAGGGGGAATATGGGGTAGGGGGTATAGGATTTGGAGATATGGGGTATGGTATATGGTATATGGGGTATGGATGGTATGGGGAATATGAGGTATGGGGGATAGTGGGTATGGGGTATGGGGATACGGGGTACGGGGCGTATGGGGTATATGGAGTATAGGATATATGGGGTATGGGGTATATGGGGTATGCGGTGTACGGGGTCCATAGTATATAGAGTACGGGCTACATGAGATATGGAATATATAGAGTATAGGGTATATGGGATATGTGATATGAGGTATATGGAGCATGGGGTATATGAAGTATGGGGTATATGGAGTATGGGGTGTATGGGGTATGGGGTGTATGGGGTATGGGGTGTATGGGGTATGCGGTGTATGGGGTATGCGGTGTATGGGGTATGCGGTGTATGGGGTATGCGGTGTATGGGGTATGGGGTGTATGGGGTATGGGGTGTATGGGGTATGGGGTGTATGGGGTATGGGGTGTATGGGGTATGCGGTGTATGGGGTATGGGGTGTATGGAGTATGCGGTATACGGAGTATGGGGTGTATGGGGTATGGGGTGTATGGGGTGTATGGGGTATGGGGGGTATGGGGTATGGGGTATGGAACATATGGGGTATGGGACATATAGAGTATGGGATACATGGAGTATGGGGTATATAGAGCATAGAGTACATGGGGTATGGATATATGGGGCATGGGGTACGGCAACACTGGGACGTGTGGATATGGGGTGGGAAGGGGTTCAGGTCGCACTCACGCCACGTCGTTGAGGGGCTCCATGACGTTGATCTCACAGCGCAGCTCCTTCGTCTGCCAGTCCAGAGCGGCCACGTGGCCCCGGCGGCCCCCCAGGAGCAGGTGCCTGCAGCAATGGGGGCAATGGGGCAATGGGGGCAATGGGGGTGAAACATTGATTAGATGGAAGGGACATTGAGGGATAAAAGGACAAAAGGGGACATCAGTAACAATGAGGGAACAAGGGAAGCCATTGGTGACATAGGGGGGCATTAGGGACAAGGTGGGGGGGAGGTGACAATGGGGATGGGTCAATGTGGGGGGTCAATGCAGATGACAATGAAAGCGTCAATGGGGGTGTCAATGGGGGTGACAATGAAAGTGTCAGTGGGGTTGACAATGGGGGTGACAATGGGGGTGACAATGGCGGTGACAATGGCGGTGACTATGGCGGTGGCAATGGCGGTGACAATGGGGGTGACAATGGGGGTGACAATGGGGGTGACAATGGGGGTGTCAATGGGGGTGTCAATGGGGGTGACAATGGGGGTGACAATGGGGGTGACAATGGGGGTGACAATGGCGGTCCCTCACCTCCCATTGCGGGTGTAATCCAGCCGGTAGGGCCCGAACTGCTCCAAGCGGAGCTCAAAGTGCTGGGGGGGAGGACACAGAAGCACATGGGTGAGCCCCCCCCGTGTCACACGTGTCCCATGCGTGTCCTCACGTGTCCTCAATGGCCCCATTGCCCCCAGTGTCCCCATCGCCCACCTTGGCAGCGCTGGCGATGTCCACGGCCTCCACGATGTCCCCTTGGGTGATGGTGCTGGTGTCCTGCCCAGGGTCAGGCTCTAGGAACCTGTGGACGTGGACAAGGGGATATGGGGATGGTTGGGATAGGGCCATATAGGGGTATGGGATGTGAAGATAACGGGATACAAGGATAGCTGGGATAATGGGATATGCAGGTAATGGGATGTGAGTGAAGTTGGCGTAGGACATAATAGCATACGGGAGCAATGAGACACGGGACTGGTTGAGATAATCATATATGGGGGTAACAGGATATAGGAGTTAATGGGGCTCAATGGGGATCAACGAGGTCAATGGGGTTAATGGGGATCAACGGGGTTAATGGGGATCAAGGGGGATCAAACAGGATTCAATGGGGATGAATGGGGTCAATGGGGCTCAATGGGGATGAATGGGGTCAATGGGGATCAATGGAGTCAATGGGGTTCAATGGGGTTCAATGGAGTCAATGGGGTTCAATGGGGTCAATGGGGTTCAATAGGGCTCAATGGGGTCAATGGGGTTCAATGGGGCTCAATGGAGTCAATGGGGTTCAATGGGGTCAATGGGGTCAATGGGGCTCAATGGGGTCAATGGGGCTCAATGGAGTCAATCGGGTTCAGTGGGGCTCAATGGGGTCAATGGGGCTCAATGGGGATGAATGGGGTCAATGGGGCTCAATGGGGTCAATGGGGCTCAATGGGGTCAATGGGGCTCAATGGAGTCAATGGGGTTCAATGGGGTCAATGGGGCTCAATGGGGTCAATGGGGCTCAATGGAGTCAATCGGGTTCAGTGGGGCTCAATGGGGTCAATGGGGCTCAATGGGGATGAATGGGGTCAATGGGGTCAATGGGGTCAATGGGGCTCAATGGGGCTCAATGGGGTCAATGGGGTTTCCCCACCCCGGTTCCTCCGGCAGCAGCAGCTCCGTTCTCGCCGCTCTCGCAGCCGCCGCCTCCTCCCCCTGCACCGAGCGCTTGAGGCACCACCGGAGCCGCGGGGCCTGGGCCCGGGGCTGGGGAGAGAGGGAACGGACCCAAAACTGACCCGAATCACCCCAAAACTGACCCAAAATTACCCCAAATCACCCAAACCTGACCCGAATCACCCCAAAACTGACCCAAAATCACCCCAAATCACCCAAACCTGACCCGAATCACCCCAAAACTGACCCAAAATTACCCCAAATCACCCAAACCTGACCCGAATCACCCCAAAACTGACCCAAAATCACCCCAAATCACCCAAACCTGACCCGAATCACCCCAAAACTGACCCAAAATTACCCCAAATCACCCAAGCCTGACCCGAATCACCCCAAAACTGACCCAGAATTACCCCAAATCACCCAAACCTGACCCGAATCACCCCAAACCTGACCCAAAATTACCCCAAATCACCCAAACCTGACCCGAATCACCCCAAAACTGACCCAAAACTACCCCAAATCACCCAAACCTGACCCGAATCACCCCAAAACTGACCCAAAATCACCCCAAATCACCCAAACCTGACCCAAATCACCCCAAAACTGACCCAGAATCACCCCAAATCACCCAAACCTGACCCGAATCGACCCAAAACTGACCCAAAATTACCCCAAATCGACCCAAAACTGACCCGAATCACCCCAAAACTGACCCAGAATTACCCCAAATCACCCAAACCTGACCCGAATCGACCCAAAACTGACCCAAAATTACCCCAAATCGACCCAAAACTGACCCAAATCCCCCAAGTGAACCAAAACTGACCCAAAACTGCACAAATTACCCCAAACCTGACTCAAATCAACCCCAAACTGACCCAAATCCACTCAAAACTGACACAAATCAACCCAAATCACCCAAAACTGACCCCAAAGTGCCCTAAATCAAACGAAAACTGCCCCAAATCACCCCAAAACTGCCCCAAATCACCCCAAAACCTCCCCCCCCCCCCTCACCGCTCTGTCCCCGCCGCCCCTCAGGAACCGCCTCAGCCGGGCCCGGGGCAGGGGCGCGGGGCCTGGGAACGGGTCCTTGCCCTGCGGCCGCGCTCGGGGCCGCTCGGGGCCGCGGCACCGGGACTCCCCCGGCCCTGCCCCCGCTGCGGGCCCGCGGCGAGCCCGGCCCGGGCCATGGGCACCGGCACCGAGGAGCGGCCGGGACCGGCGCAGCCGAGACACGCTCCCGCTGGCCGCCGCCATGCTGCGCTGTGAGGGGTTGTCCCCGCCCCTTCCGGCGCGGCGGCCAATGAGAAGGAAGGGAGGGAGGAGTGAAGCCAATCAGAGCGCAGACGGAAGGTGGAAGGGGGAGGCCGGCAGCGCCATGTTGGTGGCGGGCAAGGCGGGAGCTGGGTGAACTGGGCGGCCATGATTGTTGAGGGCACACGGGAGCAGCCATGTTTGCTGAGGTCACGTGAAAGCGCCCAAGTTTGTTTAGGGCACACGGGGCTGCCGTGTTCGTTGACGGCACATGATGGCAGCCATGTTTGCTGAAGTCACATGGAAGCGGCCATGTTTGCTTAGGGCACATGGAGACGCCCATGCTTGCTGAAGGCACAGCGGACTGCCATGTTTCAGCACGCATGGGGGCAGCCATGTTTGCTGAAGTCACGTGGAGGCGGCCACCCTTGTTTGGGGCACATGAAAGCACCATGTTTGTTGAGGGAACATGGGGGCAGCCATGTTTGCTGAAGTCACGTGGAGGAGGCCACGCTTGTTCGGGGCACATGGGGGCAGCCACGTTAGTTGCACATCCGGTGGGCGGGACTTGTACACCCCCCCCCCACCCCCCCCCTCCCGCCCAAGCCTGGGTGCCCTCACAGTGAGGCCTCGTTTTCATGCAAGGCCCCCGCCTTGTGCAAAGCCCTGGCCTCAGGCAAGGCCTCCCACACGCTTGCACCCCCCCCATGTCACGTGTTGCCCCCCACACGTCACATGTCACACACACACAGTCACGTGTCACACACACACGTTCATCACACACCATGCATCACGTGTCACACACGTGTCCCGTCGCACACATGCCACGTGTCACACCCACGCGTCACGTGTCACACCCACGCGTCACGTGTCACACCCACGCGTCACATGTCACACCCACGCGTCACGTGTCACACCCACGCGTCACATGTCTCTGCAGTGCCTTTATTGCCCTCACTTCTTCTTGGAGACGCCGACCGTGCGGCCGCGCCGCCCCGTGGTCTTGGTGTGCTGCCCTCGCACACGCAGCCTGGGGGGGGCAATGGGACTCATCAGTGGCGCAGGGACCCCCCCAACAATGTCCCCATTTCCCCCCTTAAACCCTCCCCACACCCCCCTTGTGCCATTCCCAATCTCCACCCCATGTCTCCAAACCCACCTTGGTGACCCCCCCATATCCCTAAACCCCCCCAATGCCCCCAATTCCCCCCTCTGGTGTCCCCAAAACCCCTGCAATGCCCCCAACCCCCCCAAATCCCCCCAGGACCCCCCCAATGTCCCCACTGACCCCCAGAAGTGCCGCAGCCCCCGGTGAGCCCGGATCTTCTTGAGCCGCTCCAGGTCCTCCCTCAATTTGTTGTCCAGGCCATTGGCCAGCACCTGGGGACAGGGGACGCTCAGGGACACTGGGGGACACACACAGGGGGTGCTGGGGGGGTCCCCATAGGGTGTCCCCCCCCCTCACCTGGCTGTATTTGCCGTCCTTGACGTCCTTCTGCCGGTTGAGGAACCAGTCGGGGATCTTGTACTGCCGTGGGTTCTGCATGATGGTGATCACCCGCTCCACCTGGGGGAAAGAGGCACAAACAGCCCCCAAAATGGGACAAACAGCCCCAAAATGGGACAAACAGCCCCAAAATGGGACAAACAGCCCCAAAATGGGATAAACAGCCCCCAAATGGGACAAACAGCCCCAAAAGGGGACAAACAGCCCCAAAAGGGGACAAACAGCCCCAAAAGGGGACAAACAGCCCCCAAAATGGGACAAACAGCCCCCAAATGGGACAAACACCCCAAAAGGGGACAAACAGCCCCAAAATGGGACAAACAGCCACCAAAATGGGACAAACAGCCCCCAAATGGGACAAACAGCCCCCAAATGGGACAAACAGCCACCAAAATGGGACAAACAGCCACCAAAATGGGACAAACAGCCCCAAACGGGGACAAACAGCCCCAAAATGGGACAAACAGCCCACAAAATGGGACAAACAGCCCCAAACGGGGACAAACAGCCCACAAAATGGGACAAACAGCCCCAAAATGGGACAAACAGCCACCAAATGGGACAAACAGCCACCAAATGGGACAAACAGCCACCAAAATGGGACAAACAGCCCCAAACGGGGACAAACAGCCCACAAAATGGGACAAACAGCCCCAAACGGGGACAAACAGCCCACAAAATGGGACAAACAGCCCCAAAAGGGGACAAACAGCCCCAAAAGTAACCCAAACACACCCAAAAGGGGCCAAACACCCCCAAAAGCAACCCAAACACGCCAAAAATGGACCAAACACACCCCAAATTGGGCCACACGCCTCCAAAAGTGACACCCCCAAAACGGGCCTAACGCTCCCAAAAGCCACCCAAGCACCCCCAAAAGTGGCTTCAGCAGCCCCAGAAATGGAGCCAACCCCCCCAAAATGGCCCCAAACCACCTAAAACCAGACCCAACCCCCCCCGAAACCAACCTCCCCAAGAGCCCCCATCGCAGCCCTGACCCCCCCCAAATGGGCTCCAACCCCCCTGAAACGTCCCCAAAACGGCCTCAAGCCCCCTAAAATGCCCCAACCCCCCCCAAAAGGCCTCAACCCCCCCAAAAGGCCCCAAACCTCATCCTCGGTGAGCTCCCCCGCTCGCTTGGTGAGGTCGATGTCTGCCTTGCGCAGCACCACGTGCGCATAGCGGCGCCCAACACCCTGCGGGACAACGGCGGTCACGGCACCCACAGCGCGGCACGGCACCCATAGGGGATCAGGGCACCCATAGGGGATCAGGGCACCCATAGGGGATCAGGGCACCCATAGGGGATCAGGGCACCCATAGGCGTCAGGGCACCCATAGGGGTCAGGGCACCCATAGGGGGTCAGGGCACCCATAGAGATCAGGGCACCCATAGGGGTCAGGGCACCCATAGGGGATCAGGGCACCCATAGGGGATCAGGGCACCCATAGGGGGTCAGGGCACCCATAGGGGATCAGGGCACCCATAGGAGTCAGGGCACCCATAGGGGTCAGGGCACCCATAAGGGGTCAGGGCACCCATAAGGGATCAGGGCACCCATAGGGGATCAGGGCACCCATAGGGGTCAGGGCACCCATAGGGATCAGGGCACCCATAGAGGTCAGGGTACCCATAGGGGATCAGGGCACCCATAGGGGTCAGGGCACCCATAGGGGATCAGGGCACCCATAGGGGTCAGGGCACCCATAGGGGTCAGGGCACCCATAGGGGATCAGGGCACCCATAGGGGTCAGGGCACCCATAGGGGTCAGGGCACCCATAAGGGTCAGGGCACCCATAGGGGATCAGGGCACCCATAGAGGTCAGGGCACCCATAGGGGTCAGGGCACCCATAGGGGATCAGGGCACCCATAGGGGATCAGGGCACCCATAGGGGATCAGGGCACCCATAGAGGTCAGGGCACCCGTAGGGGTCAGGGCACCCATAGGGGGTCAGGGCACCCGTAGGGGTCAGGGCACCCATAGGGGTCAGGGCACCCATAGGGGTCAGGGCACCCATAGGGGATCAGGGCACCCATAGGGGTCAGGGCACCCATAGGGGATCAGGGCACCCATAGGGGATCAGGGCACCCATAGGGGTCAGGGCACCCATAGGGGATCAGGGCACCCATAGGGGTCAGGGCACCCATAAGGGATCAGGGCACCCATAGGGGATCATGACACCCACAGAGGATCCCTGCTCCCCAATGGCGGAGGGCTCTGTCACCCAAGGGTGCAGACAGCACCCAAAGGGGGGTCTGTGTCACACATGAGGGCTCCCTGCCCCCCATAGAGTCCCTGCCCCCATAGGGGGAAATCCTGCCCCCCAAGGGGGGTCCCTGCCCCCCAAGTGTGGGTCCCTGCCCCCCAAGTGTGGGTCCGTGCCCCATGGCGGGGGCCGCACCTTGATGGCGGTGATGGCGAAGGCGATCTTGCGCCTCCCGTCGATGTTGGTGTTGAGGACGCGCAGGATGTGCTGGAACTTCTCCGGGATCACGAGCGACTGCGGCGGGGCCAAGATGGCGGCGGCGCTGAGGGGAGCGCGGCGCTTCCCACGCCCCATCGCCGCCATCCGCCCCCATCCGCCGCCGCCATCGCCCCCCGCGCCGCTCCCGCGCCTCCTCCCCTCCCGATCCCCGCCGTCCCCGCCGCCATCGCGCCCCCCACGAGCCCCGATGGCACCGGATGAACCCGCGCCAGCACTCACCATGGCTGCGGCCGGCAGGCAGAGGAAGGCGGAGGCGGATGTGACGTCAGCGCGTTGGGCGGGAAGAGGGCGGGACGGAGGAGGGCAACATGGCGGCCGCTGTGGTGAGGCCGGGCCCGGGGGGTCCGGAGGGACCGGATGGGCCCAAGCGGGGCCCGGGCGGGTCCTAGGGGGGTCCCGGGCAGGGGCTGAGGCTCCGCTTGTGCCGCAGGTCCCGGACACGGAGCCGCTGCTGGAGGCGGAGCTGGGCCCCGGCCCCCCCGACCCCGAGTTGGAGCTGGGGGGGGACGAGCTGGTGCTGGAGGACGTGGATGGTGGGGCTGAGGGGGCCGCGCTGTGGGGCTGGGGACACGCTATGGGGCTGGAGGGATAACGCTATGGGGCAGGGGGACACAGTATGGGGCGGGGGGGATATGTTATAGGTATAGGAGGAGATGCTGTGGAGTTGGGGGTAGGCTGTGGGGCTGGAGGGATAATGCTATGGCCCTGGGGACACGCTGTGGGGCTGGGGGAACACACTATGGGGCAGGAGGACATGTTACAGGGGCACACTATGGGGCAGGGGGACACGCTGTGGGGCTGAGGACAGGGTATGGGGCTGGGAGGGTACGCTATGGGGCAGTGGGACATGCTGTGGGGCCGGGGAGGCCCCGTTATGGGGGGAAAAGGGGGGCAGGGACCATACTGTGGGGGGCACAGGAGCAGGTGGGGGGTGATGTGGGGCCGCCCCCCCTGTGTCACCCCCAAACCTGCCCCTGCCCCCCCCCAGTTCACATTCAGGCCAACCTGGAGGATGCTCTGGTGCAGGAGGCCCTGAAGACTGTGAGTGCCCCATAGCGCGGTCCCCCTGCCCCATAGCGCGGTCCCCCTGCCCCATAGCGCGGTCCCCCTGCCCCATAGCGCGGTCCCCCTGCCCCATAGCGTGTTCCCCTGCCCCATAGCGTGTTCCCCTGCCCCATAGCGTGTTCCCCTGCCTCATAGCGTGGTCCTCCTGCCCCACAGCGTGTTCCCCTTCCCCATAGCGCAGTCCCCCTGCCACATAGCATGTTGCCCTGCCCCATAGCGTGGCCCCCCTGGCCCACAGTGTGTTTCCCTGCCCCATAGCGTGTCCCCAGCCCCATAGCGTGTTCCCCAGCCCCATAGCGTGTCCCCAGCCCCATAGCGTGTCCCCAGCCCCACGCTCTCCCCCAGGGCGTGGATCTCCGCCAATACTCCAAGCAGGTGGAGCTGGAGCTGCAGGAGGTGGAGCGCGCCTCCATCCGCGACTGTATCCTTGCATGGCTGCCCCCTGGCTGCCCCATGGCGGCCCCATGGCTGCCCCCTGGCTGCCCCATGGCTGCCCCACACGTCCCCATTGCCCCTTAACTCCATGGTGGACATCAAAGAGAGTGAGAACATCGCGGCGCTGCACAACCAGATCACGGCCTGCGACGCCATCCTGGAGGTGAGGGCCCCCCTTGTCACCCCTTGCCACCCCCTTGCCACCCCCTTGCCACCCCCTTGTCACCCTTTGTCACCCCCTTGTCACCTCTTTGTCACCCCCTTGTCACCTGTTGTCACCCCCTTGTCACCCCCTTGTCACCCCCTTGTCACCCATTTGTCACCCCCTTGTCACCCTTTGTCACTCCTTGTTACCCTTTGCCACCCATTTGTCACCGCTTTATCAGCCCCTTGTCACCCCCTTGTCACTTCATTGTCACCTCCTTGTCACCCTTTGTCCTTTTCTTGTGCCTCTCTTGTCCTTTTCTTGTTCCTTTCACTGTGTCCCCATTGGGTCCCCTCCTCCCTGTGTCCCCATTGCGTCCCCTTGATGCATCCCCTCCGTCCCACATCAATACATCCCCATTGTCCCTTCTCAATGCATCCGTATGGGGTCCCCCCCTCAACGCGTCCCCATTGTCCCCCCTCAACCTTGCCCCATTGCGTCCCCTCCCCGTGTCCCCATTGCGTCCCCATTGCCCCCTCACGGTGTCCCCGTTGTCCCCAGCGCATGGAGCAGATGCTGGGCTCCTTCCAGAGCGACCTGAGCAGCATCAGCTCCGAGATCCGGACGCTGCAGGAGCAGTCGGTGGCCATGAACCTGCGCCTGCGCAACCGGCGCCTGGTGCGCCTGCAGCTGGGGCAGCTGCTGGAGGAGCTCGTGGTGCCCGGGGCCATGATCAGGTGGGGGCACCCAGGGCACAGGGACGGGGGCTTCGAGCCCGCTTGGATGGGGCAGGGCTGCTGGTGTCACCCATGGGGTCATGGAACGGGTTGGGTTGGAGGAGCCTTCAGGGTTCTTTAGAGCGTGGTGTCACCCATGGGGTCATGGAACGGGTTGGGTTGGAGGAGCCTTCAAGGTCCTCTAGAGCCTGGTGTCACCCATGGGGTCATGGAACGGGTTGGGTTGGAGGAGCCTTCAGGGTCCTCTAGAGCCTGGTGTCACCCATGGGGTCATGGAACGGGTTGGGTTGGAGGAGCCTTCAAGGTCCTCTAGAGCCTGGTGTCACCCATGGGGTCATGGAACGGGTTGGGTTGGAGGAGCCTTCAAGGTCCTCTAGAGCGTGGGGTCACCCATGTGGGGTCATGGAACGGGTTGGGTTGGAGGAGCCTTCAAGGTCCTTTAGAGCCTGGTGTCACCCATGGGGTCATGGAACGGGTTGGGTTGGAGGAGCCTTCAAGGTCCTCTAGAGCCTGGTGTCACCCATGGGGTCATGGAACGGGTTGGGTTGGAGGAGCCTTCAAGGTCCTCTAGAGCCTGGTGTCACCCATGGGGTCATGGAACGGGTTGGGTTGGAGGAGCCTTCAGGGTCCTCTAGAGCCTGGTGTCACCCATGGGGTCATGGAACGGGTTGGGTTGGAGGAGCCTTCAGGGTCCTCTAGAGCCTGGTGTCACCCATGGGGTCATGGAACGGGTTGGGTTGGAGGAGCCTTCAGGGTCCTCTAGAGCCTGGTGTCACCCATGGGGTCATGGAACGGGTTGGGTTGGAGGAGCCTTCAGGGTCCTCTAGAGCCTGGTGTCACCCATGGGGTCATGGAACGGGTTGGGTTGGAGGAGCCTTCAGGGTCCTCTAGAGCCTGGTGTCACCCATGGGGTCATGGAACGGTTTGGGTTGGAGGAGCCTTCAGGGTCCTCTAGAGCCTGGTGTCACCCATGGGGTCATGGAACGGGTTGGGTTGGAGGAGCCTTCAAGCTCCTTTAGAGCCTGGTGTGAAACCAGGGCTGAAACCAGGTCCTGGATGATCCTGAAGGTCCTTTCAGCCCAACCCATTCCATGGTCATGGAGAACCCAAGTCCCTCCTTCCATCTCATGGTTTCTTCTTGAAAACCAAGACCTGGATGGTCTTCACGCTCCCTTCCAACCCACCCCCATGCCATGACCTTAGGGCCGAAACCAGGTCCTGGATGGCCTGGAAGGTCCCTCCAAGCATTCCTGTCCCCGCTCAGCACCATCCTGGAAGCGCCAGTGACGGAGCCAGAATTCCTGGAGCAGCTTCAGGAGCTCAATGGGAAGATCAACTCCGTCAAGGAGCAAGCGTTCCGGGAGACCGTGGCCTGCGCCGACGTCCAGCACGTCCTGGAGAAGCTCAAGATCAAGGTGAACCCCCCCTTAGCACCCATAGGGGACCCTCAGCACCCAGGGGAGACCCTCAGCACCCACAGGACCCCAAAATCCCCTTCTTCATCCCCCAAAAGGCCGTCACCAAGATCCGCGAGTTCATCCTGCAGAAGATCTACTCCTTCCGCAAGCCCATGACCAACTACCAGATCCCTCAGAACACCCTGCTCAAGTACAGGTGGGGGCTCCGGGGGGGCTCCCTTTGGGATGCAGGGATGCGGGATGGCCCCATCCCGACCTTCCCGTCCCCACGGATAGGTTCTTCTACCAGTTCCTGCTGGGCAACGAGCGCGCCGTGGCGCAGGAGCTGCGGGAGCAGTACGTGGACACCATGAGCAAGATCTACCTCTCCTACTTCAAGTCCTACACGAGCCGCCTCATGAAGATCCAGGTGGGATGGGGCCTTCTGGGGGGGACTGGGGTGCTGGGGTGGGTTTGGGGTGAGTTTGGGGTGCTGGGGTGGGTTTGGGGTGAGTTTGGGGTGCTGGGGGTGGGTTTGGGGTGAGTTTGGGGTGCTGGGGGTGGGTTTGGGGTGATTTTGGGGTGCTGGGGGTGGGTTTGGAGTGAGTTTGGGGTGCTGGGGGTGGGTTTGGGGTGAGTTTGGGGTGCTGGGGTGGGTTTGGGGTGAGTTTGGGGTGCTGGGGGTGGGTTTGGGGTGAGTTTGGGGTGCTGGGGGTGGGTTTGGGGTGAGTTTGGGGTGCTGGGGGTGGGTTTGGGGTGAGTTTGGGGTGCTGGGGTTGGGTTTGGGGTGAGTTTGGGGTGCTGGGGGTGGGTTTGGGGTGAGTTTGGGGTGCTGGGGGTGGGTTTGGGGTGAGTTTGGGGTGCTGGGGTGGGTTTGGGGTGAGTTTGGGGTGCTGGGGGTGGGTTTGGGGTGAGTTTGGGGTGCTGGGGGTGGGTTTGGGGTGATTTTGGGGTGCTGGGGGTGGGTTTGGGGTGAGTTTGGGGTGCTGGGGGTGGGTTTGGGGTGAGTTTGGGGTGCTGGGGGTGGGTTTGGGGTGAGTTTGGGGTGCTGGGGGTGGGTTTGGGGTGAGTTTGGGGTGCTGGGGTGGGTTTGGGGTGAGTTTGGGGTGCTGGGGGTGGGTTTGGGGTGATTTTGGGGTGCTGGGGGTGGGTTTGGGGTGATTTTGGGGTGCTGGGGGTGGGTTTGGGGTGATTTTGGGGTGCTGGGGGTGGGTTTGGGGTGAGTTTGGGGTGCTGGGGGTGGGTTTGGGGTGAGTTTGGGGTGCTGGGGGTGGGTTTGGGGTGAGTTTGGGGTGCTGGGGGTGGGTTTGGGGTGAGTTTGGGGTGCTGGGGGTGGGTTTGGGGTGAGTTTGGGGTGCTGGGGTTGGGGTGATTTTGGGGTGCTGGGGGTGGGTTTGGGGTGATTTTGGGGTGCTGGGGGTGGGTTTGGAGTGAGTTTGGAGTGCTGGGGGTGGGTTTGGGGTGATTTTGGAGTTCTGGAGATGGTTTTAGGGTGCTTTGGGGCTGGTTTTGGGCTGGTTTGGGGTGCTGGGGCTGCTTTTGAGTGGTTTGAGGCCAGTTTTGGCTGGTTTGGGTCCGGTTTTGAGTGGGCTTGGGTGGTTTGGGGCTGGTTTGGGGTGGGTTTGGGTGGTTTGGAGCTGGTTTGGGTTGGTTTGGGGTTGGTTTGGGGCTGGTTTGGGCTGGTTTGGGGTGGGTTTGGGTGGGTTTGGGTGGTTTGGGGCTGGTTTGGGCTGGTTTGGGGTGGGTTTGGGTGGGTTTGGGTGGTTTGGGGCTGGTTTGGGGCTGGTTTGGGGTGGGTTTGGGTGGGTTTGGGTGGTTTGGGGCTGGTTTGGGCTGGTTTGGGGTGGGTTTGGGTGGTTTGGGGCTGGTTTGGGGCGGGTTTGGGGTGGGTTTGGGCTGGTTTGGGCTGGGTTTGAGTGGTTTGGGGCTGGTTTGGGCTGGTTTGGGTCCGGTTTGGGGCTGGTTTGGGCTGGCTTTGGGCTGGCTTTGAGTGGTTTTGGGCCAATTTGGGGTGGTTTTGGGGCCGTCCCCCTTTCTCCGCAGTACGAGGAGGTGGCCGACAAGGACGATCTCATGGGCGTGGAGGACACGGCCAAGAAAGGTGCCGTGGGGCAGGGGCGCTGGGTGCACCCGGGGCTGCCTTGGGTCCGTGCTGCGCGGCTTCCGTGCATTTGGAGCCATTTGGGGTCCGTTTGAGCCACTTTGGGGCCATTTGGGGCTGGTTTGGGTCCATTTGGGGCTATTTTGGGTCCATTTGGGGCTATTTTGGGTCCATTTTGGGCTGTTTTGGGTCCATTTGGGGCTGTTTTGGGTCCATTTGGGGCTATTTTGGGTCCGTTTGAGCCATTTTGGGTCCATTTTGGGCTGTTTTGGGTCCGTTTTGGGCTATTTTGGGTCCATTTTGGGCTGTTTTGGGTCCATTTTGGGCTGTTTTGGGTCCATTTTGGGCTATTTTGGGTCCATTTTGGGCTGGTTTGGGTCCATTTTGGGCTGGTTTGGGTCCATTTTGGGCTGTTTTGGGTCCATTTGGGGCTATTTTGGGTCCATTTTGGGCTGTTTTGGGTCCATTTGGGGCTGTTTTGGGTCCATTTGAGGCTGTTTTGGGTCCATTTTGGGCTATTTTGGGTCCATTTTGGGCTATTTTGGGTCCATTTGGGGCTGTTTTGGGTCCATTTGGGGCTGTTTTCGGTCCATTTGGGGCTGTTTTGGGTCCATTTTGGGCTGTTTTGGGTCCGTTTTGGGCTATTTTGGGTCCATTTTGGGCTGTTTTGGGTCCATTTTGGGCTGTTTTGGGTCCATTTTGGGCTGTTTTGGGTCCATTTTGGGCTGTTTTGGGTCCATTTTGGGCTATTTTGGGTCCATTTTGGGCTGTTTTGGGGCCATTTGGGGCTATTTTGGGTCCATTTTGGGCTGTTTTGGGTCCATTTTGGGCTGTTTTGGGTCCATTTGGGGCTGTTTTGGGTCCATTTTGGGCTGTTTTGGGTCCGTTTTGGGCTGTTTTGGGTCCGTTTTGGGCTGTTTTGGGTCCGTTTTGGGCTGTTTTGGGTCCATTTTGGGCTGTTTTGGGTCCGTTTTGGGCTATTTTGGGTCCATTTTGGGCTGTTTTGGGTCCATTTTGGGCTATTTTGGGTCCATTTTGGGCTATTTTGGGTCCATTTTGGGCTGTTTTGGGTCCATTTTGGGCTGTTTTGGGTCCATTTTGGGCTGTTTTGGGTCCGTTTTGGGCTGTTTTGGGTCCATTTTGGGCTGTTTTGGGTCCATTTGGGACTCTTTTGGGCTATTTTGGGTCCATTTGGGGCTATTTTGGGCTATTTTGGGTCCATTTGGGGCTATTTTGGGTCCATTTGGGGCTATTTTGGGTCCATTTTGGGCTGTTTTGGGTCCTTTTGGGGCTATTTTGGGCTATTTTGGGTCCATTTGGGGCTATTTTGGGTCCATTTGGGGCTATTTTGGGTCCATTTGGGGCTATTTTGGGTCCATTTGGGACTATTTTGGGCTATTTTGGGTCCATTTGGGGCTATTTTGGGGCGATTTTGGGCTATTTTGGGTCCATTTTGGGCTATTTTGGGGAGATTTTGGGCTATTTTGAGTTGATTTTGGGCTATTTTGGGTCCATTTGGGACTATTTTGGGCTATTTTGGGTCCATTTGGGGCTATTTTGGGTCCGTTTGAGCCATTTTGGGTCCACTTTGGGCTATTTTGGGTCCGTTTGAGGCATTGCGGGTGTATTTTGGGTCCATTTTGGGCTATTTTGGGTCCGTTTGAGGCATTTTGGGTCCATTTTGGGCTATTTTGGGTCCGTTTGAGGCATTGCGGGTGTATTTTGGGTCCATTTTGGGCTATTTTGGGTCCGTTTGAGCCATTTTGGGTCCACTTTGGGCTATTTTGGGTGCGTTTGAGGCATTGCGGGTGTATTTTGGGCTATTTTGGGTCCGTTTGAGGCATTGTGGGTCCATTTTGGGCTATTTTGGGTCCGTTTGAGGCATTTTGGGTCCATTTTGGGCTATTTTGGGTGCGTTTGAGGCATTGTGGGTCCATTTTGGGCTATTTTGGGTGCGTTTGAGGCATTTTGGGTCCATTTTGGGCTATTTTGGGTGCATTTGAGGCATTGCGGGTGTATTTTGGGTCCATTTTGGGTCCGTTTGAGGCATTGTGGGTCCATTTTGGGCTATTTTGGGTCCGTTTGAGGCATTTTGGGTCCATTTTGGGCTATTTTGGGTCCGTTTGAGGCATTGCGGGTGTATTTTGGGTCCATTTTGGGCTATTTTGGGTGCGTTTGAGGCATTTTGGGTCCACTTTGGGCTATTTTGGGTCCGTTTGAGGCATTTTGGGTCCATTTTGGGCTATTTTGGGTCCGTTTGAGGCATTGCGGGTGTATTTTGGGCTATTTTGGGTCCGTTTGAGGCATTTTGGGTCCATTTTGGGCTATTTTGGGTGCGTTTGAGGCATTGCGGGTGTATTTTGGGTCCATTTTGGGCTATTTTGGGTCCGTTTGAGGCATTTTGGGTCCATTTTGGGCTATTTTGGGTCCGTTTGAGGCATTTTGGGTCCATTTTGGGCTATTTTGGGTCCGTTTGAGGCATTGCGGGTGTATTTTGGGTCCATTTTGGGCTATTTTGGGTCCGTTTGAGCCATTTTGCGTCCACTTTGGGCTATTTTGGGTCCGTTTGAGGCATTTTGGGTCCATTTTGGGCTATTTTGGGTCCGTTTGAGGCATTTTGGGTCCATTTTGGGCTATTTTGGGTCCGTTTGAGGCATTGCGGGTGTATTTTGGGTCCATTTTGGGCTATTTTGGGTCCGTTTGAGGCATTGTGGGTCCATTTTGGGCTATTTTGGGTCCGTTTGAGGCATTTTGGGTCCATTTTGGGCTATTTTGGGTGCGTTTGAGGCATTTTGGGTCCACTTTGGGCTATTTTGGGTCCGTTTGAGGCATTGTGGGTCCATTTTGGGCTATTTTGGGTGCGTTTGAGGCATTTTGGGTCCATTTTGGGCTATTTTGGGTCCGTTTGAGGCATTGTGGGTCCATTTTGGGCTATTTTGGGTCCGTTTGAGGCATTTTGGGTCCATTTTGGGCTATTTTGGGTCCGTTTGAGGCATTTTGGGTCCACTTTGGGCTATTTTGGGTGCGTTTGAGGCATTTTGGGTCTACTTTGGGCTATTTTGCGTCCGTTTGAGGCATTTTGGGTCCATTTTGGGCTATTTTGGGTCCGTTTGAGGCATTGCGGGTGTATTTTGGGTCCATTTTGGGCTATTTTGGGTGCGTTTGAGGCATTGTGGGTCCATTTTGGGCTATTTTGGGTCCGTTTGAGGCATTTTGGGTCCATTTTGGGCTATTTTGGGTGCGTTTGAGGCATTTTGGGTCCACTTTGGGCTATTTTGGGTCCGTTTGAGGCATTGTGGGTCCATTTTGGGCTATTTTGGGTCCGTTTGAGGCATTGTGGGTCCATTTTGGGCTATTTTGGGTCCGTTTGAGGCATTTTGGGTCCACTTTGGGCTATTTTGGGTCCGTTTGAGGCATTTTGGGTCTACTTTGGGCTATTTTGGGTCCGTTTGAGGCATTTTGGGTCCACTTTGGGCTATTTTGGGTGCGTTTGAGGCATTTTGGGTCCACTTTGGGCTATTTTGGGTGCGTTTGAGGCATTTTGGGTCCACTTTGGGCTATTTTGGGTGCGTTTGAGGCATTTTGGGTCCACTTTGGGCTATTTTGGGTGCGTTTGAGGCATTTTGGGTCCACTTTGGGCTATTTTGGGTGCGTTTGAGGCATTTTGGGTCCACTTTGGGCTATTTTGGGTGCGTTTGAGGCATTTTGGGTCCACTTTGGGCTATTTTGGGTGCGTTTGAGGCATTTTGGGTCCACTTTGGGCTATTTTGGGTGCGTTTGAGGCATTTTGGGTCCACTTTGGGCTATTTTGGGTGCGTTTGAGGCATTTTGGGTCCACTTTGGGCTATTTTGGGTGCGTTTGAGGCATTTTGGGTCCATTTTGGGCTATTTTGGGTGCGTTTGAGGCATTTTGGGTCCACTTTGGGCTATTTTGGGTCCGTTTGAGGCATTTTGGGTCCATTTTGGGCTATTTTGGGTGCGTTTGAGGCATTTTGGGTCCACTTTGGGCTATTTTGGGTGCGTTTGAGGCATTTTGGGTCCACTTTGGGCTATTTTGGGTCCGTTTGAGGCATTGCGGGTGTATTTTGGGTCCATTTTGGGCTATTTTGGGTCCGTTTGAGGCATTTTGGGTCCATTTTGGGCTATTTTGGGTCCGTTTGAGGCATTGCGGGTGTATTTTGGGTCCATTTTGGGCTATTTTGGGTCCGTTTGAGCCATTTTGGGTCCACTTTGGGCTATTTTGGGTCCGTTTGAGGCATTGCGGGTGTATTTTGGGCTATTTTGGGTCCGTTTGAGGCATTGTGGGTCCATTTTGGGCTATTTTGGGTCCGTTTGAGGCATTTTGGGTCCATTTTGGGCTATTTTGGGTGCGTTTGAGGCATTGTGGGTCCATTTTGGGCTATTTTGGGTGCGTTTGAGGCATTTTGGGTCCACTTTGGGCTATTTTGGGTCCGTTTGAGGCATTGTGGGTCCATTTTGGGCTATTTTGGGTCCGTTTGAGGCATTTTGGGTCCATTTTGGGCTATTTTGGGTCCGTTTGAGGCATTTTGGGTCCACTTTGGGCTATTTTGGGTGCGTTTGAGGCATTTTGGGTCTACTTTGGGCTATTTTGCGTCCGTTTGAGGCATTTTGGGTCCATTTTGGGCTATTTTGGGTCCGTTTGAGGCATTTTGGGTCCACTTTGGGCTATTTTGGGTGCGTTTGAGGCATTTTGGGTCCACTTTGGGCTATTTTGGGTGCGTTTGAGGCATTTTGGGTCCACTTTGGGCTATTTTGGGTGCGTTTGAGGCATTTTGGGTCCACTTTGGGCTATTTTGGGTGCGTTTGAGGCATTTTGGGTCCACTTTGGGCTATTTTGGGTGCGTTTGAGGCATTTTGGGTCCACTTTGGGCTATTTTGGGTGCGTTTGAGGCATTTTGGGTCCACTTTGGGCTATTTTGGGTGCGTTTGAGGCATTTTGGGTCCACTTTGGGCTATTTTGGGTGCGTTTGAGGCATTTTGGGTCCACTTTGGGCTATTTTGGGTGCGTTTGAGGCATTTTGGGTCCATTTTGGGCTATTTTGGGTGCGTTTGAGGCATTTTGGGTCCACTTTGGGCTATTTTGGGTCCGTTTGAGGCATTTTGGGTCCACTTTGGGCTATTTTGGGTGCGTTTGAGGCATTTTGGGTCCACTTTGGGCTATTTTGGGTGCGTTTGAGGCATTTTGGGTCCACTTTGGGCTATTTTGGGTCCGTTTGAGGCATTGCGGGTGTATTTTGGGCTATTTTGGGTCCGTTTGAGGCATTGTGGGTCCATTTTGGGCTATTTTGGGTCCGTTTGAGGCATTTTGGGTCCATTTTGGGCTATTTTGGGTGCGTTTGAGGCATTGTGGGTCCATTTTGGGCTATTTTGGGTGCGTTTGAGGCATTTTGGGTCCATTTTGGGCTATTTTGGGTGCATTTGAGGCATTGCGGGTGTATTTTGGGTCCATTTTGGGTCCGTTTGAGGCATTGTGGGTCCATTTTGGGCTATTTTGGGTCCGTTTGAGGCATTTTGGGTCCATTTTGGGCTATTTTGGGTCCGTTTGAGGCATTGCGGGTGTATTTTGGGTCCATTTTGGGCTATTTTGGGTGCGTTTGAGGCATTTTGGGTCCACTTTGGGCTATTTTGGGTCCGTTTGAGGCATTTTGGGTCCATTTTGGGCTATTTTGGGTCCGTTTGAGGCATTTTGGGTCCATTTTGGGCTATTTTGGGTCCGTTTGAGGCATTTTGGGTCCATTTTGGGCTATTTTGGGTGCGTTTGAGGCATTGCGGGTGTATTTTGGGTCCATTTTGGGCTATTTTGGGTCCGTTTGAGGCATTTTGGGTCCATTTTGGGCTATTTTGGGTCCGTTTGAGGCATTTTGGGTCCATTTTGGGCTATTTTGGGTCCGTTTGAGGCATTGCGGGTGTATTTTGGGTCCATTTTGGGCTATTTTGGGTCCGTTTGAGCCATTTTGCGTCCACTTTGGGCTATTTTGGGTCCGTTTGAGGCATTTTGGGTCCATTTTGGGCTATTTTGGGTCCGTTTGAGGCATTTTGGGTCCATTTTGGGCTATTTTGGGTCCGTTTGAGGCATTGCGGGTGTATTTTGGGTCCATTTTGGGCTATTTTGGGTCCGTTTGAGGCATTGTGGGTCCATTTTGGGCTATTTTGGGTCCGTTTGAGGCATTTTGGGTCCATTTTGGGCTATTTTGGGTGCGTTTGAGGCATTTTGGGTCCACTTTGGGCTATTTTGGGTCCGTTTGAGGCATTGTGGGTCCATTTTGGGCTATTTTGGGTCCGTTTGAGGCATTTTGGGTCCATTTTGGGCTATTTTGGGTCCGTTTGAGGCATTTTGGGTCCACTTTGGGCTATTTTGGGTGCGTTTGAGGCATTTTGGGTCTACTTTGGGCTATTTTGGGTCCGTTTGAGGCATTTTGGGTCCACTTTGGGCTATTTTGGGTGCGTTTGAGGCATTTTGGGTCCACTTTGGGCTATTTTGGGTGCGTTTGAGGCATTTTGGGTCCACTTTGGGCTATTTTGGGTGCGTTTGAGGCATTTTGGGTCCACTTTGGGCTATTTTGGGTGCGTTTGAGGCATTTTGGGTCCACTTTGGGCTATTTTGGGTGCGTTTGAGGCATTTTGGGTCCACTTTGGGCTATTTTGGGTGCGTTTGAGGCATTTTGGGTCCACTTTGGGCTATTTTGGGTGCGTTTGAGGCATTTTGGGTCCACTTTGGGCTATTTTGGGTGCGTTTGAGGCATTTTGGGTCCACTTTGGGCTATTTTGGGTGCGTTTGAGGCATTTTGGGTCCACTTTGGGCTATTTTGGGTGCGTTTGAGGCATTTTGGGTCCATTTTGGGCTATTTTGGGTGCGTTTGAGGCATTTTGGGTCCACTTTGGGCTATTTTGGGTCCGTTTGAGGCATTTTGGGTCCATTTTGGGCTATTTTGGGTGCGTTTGAGGCATTTTGGGTCCACTTTGGGCTATTTTGGGTGCGTTTGAGGCATTTTGGGTCCACTTTGGGCTATTTTGGGTCCGTTTGAGGCATTGCGGGTGTATTTTGGGTCCATTTTGGGCTATTTTGGGTCCGTTTGAGGCATTTTGGGTCCATTTTGGGCTATTTTGGGTCCGTTTGAGGCATTGCGGGTGTATTTTGGGTCCATTTTGGGCTATTTTGGGTCCGTTTGAGCCATTTTGGGTCCACTTTGGGCTATTTTGGGTCCGTTTGAGGCATTGCGGGTGTATTTTGGGCTATTTTGGGTCCGTTTGAGGCATTGTGGGTCCATTTTGGGCTATTTTGGGTCCGTTTGAGGCATTTTGGGTCCATTTTGGGCTATTTTGGGTGCGTTTGAGGCATTGTGGGTCCATTTTGGGCTATTTTGGGTGCGTTTGAGGCATTTTGGGTCCATTTTGGGCTATTTTGGGTGCATTTGAGGCATTGCGGGTGTATTTTGGGTCCATTTTGGGTCCGTTTGAGGCATTGTGGGTCCATTTTGGGCTATTTTGGGTCCGTTTGAGGCATTTTGGGTCCATTTTGGGCTGTTTTGGGTCCATTTTGGGCTGTTTTGGGTCCGTTTTGGGCTGTTTTGGGTCCATTTTGGGCTGTTTTGGGTCCATTTGGGACTCTTTTGGGCTATTTTGGGTCCATTTGGGGCTATTTTGGGCTATTTTGGGTCCATTTGGGGCTATTTTGGGTCCATTTGGGGCTATTTTGGGTCCATTTTGGGCTGTTTTGGGTCCTTTTGGGGCTATTTTGGGCTATTTTGGGTCCATTTGGGGCTATTTTGGGTCCATTTGGGGCTATTTTGGGTCCATTTGGGGCTATTTTGGGTCCATTTGGGACTATTTTGGGCTATTTTGGGTCCATTTGGGGCTATTTTGGGGCGATTTTGGGCTATTTTGGGTCCATTTTGGGCTATTTTGGGGAGATTTTGGGCTATTTTGAGTTGATTTTGGGCTATTTTGGGTCCATTTGGGACTATTTTGGGCTATTTTGGGTCCATTTGGGGCTATTTTGGGTCCGTTTGAGCCATTTTGGGTCCACTTTGGGCTATTTTGGGTCCGTTTGAGGCATTGCGGGTGTATTTTGGGTCCATTTTGGGCTATTTTGGGTCCGTTTGAGGCATTTTGGGTCCATTTTGGGCTATTTTGGGTCCGTTTGAGGCATTGCGGGTGTATTTTGGGTCCATTTTGGGCTATTTTGGGTCCGTTTGAGCCATTTTGGGTCCACTTTGGGCTATTTTGGGTGCGTTTGAGGCATTGCGGGTGTATTTTGGGCTATTTTGGGTCCGTTTGAGGCATTGTGGGTCCATTTTGGGCTATTTTGGGTCCGTTTGAGGCATTTTGGGTCCATTTTGGGCTATTTTGGGTGCGTTTGAGGCATTGTGGGTCCATTTTGGGCTATTTTGGGTGCGTTTGAGGCATTTTGGGTCCATTTTGGGCTATTTTGGGTGCATTTGAGGCATTGCGGGTGTATTTTGGGTCCATTTTGGGTCCGTTTGAGGCATTGTGGGTCCATTTTGGGCTATTTTGGGTCCGTTTGAGGCATTTTGGGTCCATTTTGGGCTATTTTGGGTCCGTTTGAGGCATTGCGGGTGTATTTTGGGTCCATTTTGGGCTATTTTGGGTGCGTTTGAGGCATTTTGGGTCCACTTTGGGCTATTTTGGGTCCGTTTGAGGCATTTTGGGTCCATTTTGGGCTATTTTGGGTCCGTTTGAGGCATTGCGGGTGTATTTTGGGCTATTTTGGGTCCGTTTGAGGCATTTTGGGTCCATTTTGGGCTATTTTGGGTGCGTTTGAGGCATTGCGGGTGTATTTTGGGTCCATTTTGGGCTATTTTGGGTCCGTTTGAGGCATTTTGGGTCCATTTTGGGCTATTTTGGGTCCGTTTGAGGCATTTTGGGTCCATTTTGGGCTATTTTGGGTCCGTTTGAGGCATTGCGGGTGTATTTTGGGTCCATTTTGGGCTATTTTGGGTCCGTTTGAGCCATTTTGCGTCCACTTTGGGCTATTTTGGGTCCGTTTGAGGCATTTTGGGTCCATTTTGGGCTATTTTGGGTCCGTTTGAGGCATTTTGGGTCCATTTTGGGCTATTTTGGGTCCGTTTGAGGCATTGCGGGTGTATTTTGGGTCCATTTTGGGCTATTTTGGGTCCGTTTGAGGCATTGTGGGTCCATTTTGGGCTATTTTGGGTCCGTTTGAGGCATTTTGGGTCCATTTTGGGCTATTTTGGGTGCGTTTGAGGCATTTTGGGTCCACTTTGGGCTATTTTGGGTCCGTTTGAGGCATTGTGGGTCCATTTTGGGCTATTTTGGGTCCGTTTGAGGCATTTTGGGTCCATTTTGGGCTATTTTGGGTCCGTTTGAGGCATTTTGGGTCCACTTTGGGCTATTTTGGGTGCGTTTGAGGCATTTTGGGTCCATTTTGGGCTATTTTGGGTGCGTTTGAGGCATTGTGGGTCCACTTTGGGCTATTTTGCGTCCGTTTGAGGCATTTTGGGTCCATTTTGGGCTATTTTGGGTCCGTTTGAGGCATTTTGGGTCCACTTTGGGCTATTTTGCGTCCGTTTGAGGCATTTTGGGTCCATTTTGGGCTATTTTGGGTCCGTTTGAGGCATTGCGGGTGTATTTTGGGTCCATTTTGGGCTATTTTGGGTCCGTTTGAGCCATTTTGCGTCCACTTTGGGCTATTTTGGGTCCGTTTGAGGCATTTTGGGTCCATTTTGGGCTATTTTGGGTCCGTTTGAGGCATTTTGGGTCCATTTTGGGCTATTTTGGGTCCGTTTGAGGCATTGCGGGTGTATTTTGGGTCCATTTTGGGCTATTTTGGGTCCGTTTGAGGCATTGTGGGTCCATTTTGGGCTATTTTGGGTCCGTTTGAGGCATTTTGGGTCCATTTTGGGCTATTTTGGGTGCGTTTGAGGCATTTTGGGTCCACTTTGGGCTATTTTGGGTCCGTTTGAGGCATTGTGGGTCCATTTTGGGCTATTTTGGGTCCGTTTGAGGCATTTTGGGTCCATTTTGGGCTATTTTGGGTCCGTTTGAGCCATTTTGGGTCCACTTTGGGCTATTTTGGGTGCGTTTGAGGCATTTTGGGTCTACTTTGGGCTATTTTGGGTCCGTTTGAGGCATTTTGGGTCCACTTTGGGCTATTTTGGGTGCGTTTGAGGCATTTTGGGTCCACTTTGGGCTATTTTGGGTGCGTTTGAGGCATTTTGGGTCCACTTTGGGCTATTTTGGGTGCGTTTGAGGCATTTTGGGTCCACTTTGGGCTATTTTGGGTGCGTTTGAGGCATTTTGGGTCCACTTTGGGCTATTTTGGGTGCGTTTGAGGCATTTTGGGTCCACTTTGGGCTATTTTGGGTGCGTTTGAGGCATTTTGGGTCCACTTTGGGCTATTTTGGGTGCGTTTGAGGCATTTTGGGTCCACTTTGGGCTATTTTGGGTGCGTTTGAGGCATTTTGGGTCCACTTTGGGCTATTTTGGGTGCGTTTGAGGCATTTTGGGTCCACTTTGGGCTATTTTGGGTGCGTTTGAGGCATTTTGGGTCCATTTTGGGCTATTTTGGGTGCGTTTGAGGCATTTTGGGTCCACTTTGGGCTATTTTGGGTCCGTTTGAGGCATTTTGGGTCCATTTTGGGCTATTTTGGGTGCGTTTGAGGCATTTTGGGTCCACTTTGGGCTATTTTGGGTGCGTTTGAGGCATTTTGGGTCCACTTTGGGCTATTTTGGGTCCGTTTGAGGCATTGCGGGTGTATTTTGGGTCCATTTTGGGCTATTTTGGGTCCGTTTGAGGCATTTTGGGTCCATTTTGGGCTATTTTGGGTCCGTTTGAGGCATTGCGGGTGTATTTTGGGTCCATTTTGGGCTATTTTGGGTCCGTTTGAGCCATTTTGGGTCCACTTTGGGCTATTTTGGGTCCGTTTGAGGCATTGCGGGTGTATTTTGGGCTATTTTGGGTCCGTTTGAGGCATTGTGGGTCCATTTTGGGCTATTTTGGGTCCGTTTGAGGCATTTTGGGTCCATTTTGGGCTATTTTGGGTGCGTTTGAGGCATTGTGGGTCCATTTTGGGCTATTTTGGGTGCGTTTGAGGCATTTTGGGTCCACTTTGGGCTATTTTGGGTGCGTTTGAGGCATTGCGGGTGTATTTTGGGTCCGTTCCGGGTGGGTTTGGTCCGGTTTTGGCGCACGCGCTGCCCTTGCCCCCGCGGCAGGGTTCTTCTCGAAGCCGCAGCTGCGCTGCAGGAACACCGTCTTCACCCTGGGCAACCGCGGCGCCGTCATCGGCGCCACCGAGCTCGAGGCGCCCGTCCTGGTCCCGCACGCGGCCCAGAGGAGCGACACCAGGGTCGGCAATGGGGCGGCAATGGGGGGGGCAGTGGGGCGGCAATGGGGGGGGCAGTGGGGCGGCAATGGGGGTGGCAGTGGGGCGGCAGTGGGGGGGGCAGTGGGGCGGCAATGGGGGGGCAGTGGGGCGGCAATGGGGGGGCAGTGGGGCGGCAATGGGGGGGGCAGTGGGGCGGCAATGGGGGGGGCAGTGGGGCGGCAATTGGGGGGCAGTGGGGGGGCAATGGGGGGGGCAATGGGGCGGCAATGGGGGGGGCAGTGGGGTGGCAATGGGGGGGCAATGGGGGGGGCAATGGGGCGGCAATGGGGGGGGCAATGGGGCGGCAATGGGGGGGGCAGTGGGGCGGCAATGGGGGGGGCAGTGGGGCGGCAATGGGGGCGGCAATGGGGGGGGCAGTGGGGCGGCAGTGGGGGCGGCAGTGGGGCGGCAATGGGGGGGGCAGTGGGGCGGCAGTGGGGGCGGCAGTGGGGCGGCAATGGGGGGGGCAGTGGGCCGGCAATGGGCAGCCATGGGGCAGCAATAGGATGACACCAGAGGCAGCCATGGGGCAGGAGAGGGGCGACACCAGGGGTTTACAAGGGGGTTTTTGGGTCCAGAAGAGGGGATTTGGGGTCCGGAAGAGGGATTTGGGGCTCTCGAAGAGGGATTTGGGGCTCTCGAAGCGGGATTTGGGGCTCGCAGCGGGGTGCTGCCTGCGAGGCTGCCGCTGTCCCGCAGTACCCCTTCGAGTCGCTGTTCCGCAGCCAGCACTACGCGCTCCTGGACAATTCCTGCCGGGAATTCCTCTTCCTCAGCGACTTCTTCCTGGTGACGGGGCCCAGCGCCCAGGAGCTCTTCAACAGCGTCATGGGCAAGACCTTGGCCATGTTCCTGGTGGGTCCCAGTGCTCCCCTATGGGTGCCGTGGGTCCCGGTGCTCCCCTATGGGTGCCGTGGGTCCCGGTGCTCCCCTATGGGTGCCGTGGGTCCCAACGCTCCCCTATGGGTGCCGTGGGTCCTGGTGCTCCCCTATGGGTGCCGTGGGTCCCGGTGCTCCCCTATGGGTGCCGTGGGTCCCGGTGCTCCCCTATGGGTGCCGTGGGTCCCGGTGCTCCCCTATGGGTGCCGTGGGTCCCAACGCTCCCCTATGGGTGCCGTGGGTCCTGGTGCTCCCCTATGGGTGCCGTGGGTCCTGGTGCTCCCCTATGGGTGCCGTGGGTCCCGGTGCTGCCCTATGGGTGCCGTGGGTCCTGGTGCTCCCCTATGGGTGCCGTGGGTCCCGGTGCTCCCGTATGGGTGCCGTGGGTCCCGGTGCTGCCCTATGGGTGCCGTGGGTCCCGGTGCTCCCCTATGGGTGCCGTGGGTCCCCAATGCTCTCCTCTGGGTGCTATAGAAGCACATGGACACCTACGTGAGCGCCTGCTACGACGCCATCGCCGTGTTCCTGTGCATCCACATCGTGCTCCGCTTCCGGAACATCATGGCCAAGAGGAACGTCCCGGCCGTGGAGAGGTCGGAGCCCAAAGGACCCCCAGTCCATAGGGAATCACCCAGATCCATAGGGAATCACCCCCAATCCATAGGGAATCACCCCCAGTCCATAGGGAATCACCCAGATCCATAGGGAATCACCCCCAATCCATAGGGAATCACCCCCAATCCATAGGGAATCACCCCCAGTCCATAGGGAATCACCCAGATCCATAGGGAATCACCCCCAATCCATAGGGAATCACCCCCAGTCCATAGGGAATCACCCCCAATCCATAGGGAATCACCCCCAGTCCATAGGGAATCACCCCCAATCCATAGGGAATCACCCAGATCTATAGGGAATCACCACCAACCCATAGGGAATCACCCAGATCTATAGGGAATCACCCCCAATCCATAGGGAATCACCCAGATCCATAGGGAATCACCCCCAATCCATAGGGAATCACCCAAATCTATAGGGAATCACCCCCAGATCCATAGGGAATCACCCCAAATCCATATCAATCACTCAAAATCCATAGGGAATCAGCCCCAATCCATAAAGAACCTCCCAAATCCATAGGGAATCACGCTGAACCTATAAAGAACCTCCCCAGATCCATAGGGCATCACTGGTAATCCATAGAGAACCTCCCCGGATCCATAGGGAATCAGCTCCGATCCATAGGGAACCTCCCCGGATCCATAGGGAATGAGCTCCGATCCATAGGGAACCTCCCTGGATCCGTAGGGAATGAGCTCCGATCTATAGGGAACCTCCCCGGATCCATAGGGAATGAGCTCCGATCCATAGGGAACCTCCCCGGATCCATAGGGAATGAGCTCCGATCCATAGGGAACCTCCCCGGATCCGTAGGGAATGAGCTCCGATCCATAGGGAACCTCCCTGGATCCGTAGGGAATGAGCTCCGATCCATAGGGAACCTCCCCGGATCCCTAGGGAATCAGCTCCGATCCATAGGGAACCTCCCCGGATCCATAGGGAATCAGCTCCGATCCATAGGGAACCTCCCTGGATCCGTAGGGAATGAGCTCCGATCCATAGGGAACCTCCCCGGATCCGTAGGGAATCAGCTCCGATCCATAGGGAACCTCCCCGGATCCATAGGGAATCAGCTCCGATCCATAGGGAACCTCCCCGGATCCATAGGGAATGAGCTCCGATCCATAGGGAACCTCCCCGGATCCATAGGGAATCAGCTCCGATCCATAGGGAACCTCCCCGGATCCATAGGGAATCAGCTCCGATCCATAGGGAACCTCCCCGGATCCATAGGGAATGAGCTCCGATCCATAGGGAACCTCCCCGGATCCGTAGGGAATGAGCTCCGATCCATAGGGAACCTCCCCGGATCCGTAGGGAATGAGCTCCGATCCATAGGGAACCTCCCCGGATCCATAGGGAATGAGCTCCGATCCATAGGGAACCTCCCCGGATCCATAGGGAATCAGCTCCGATCCATAGGGAACCTCCCCGGATCCATAGGGAATCAGCTCCGATCCATAGGGAACCTCCCTGGATCCGTAGGGAATGAGCTCCGATCCATAGGGAACCTCCCCGGATCCGTAGGGAATCAGCTCCGATCCATAGGGAACCTCCCCGGATCCGTAGGGAATGAGCTCCGATCCATAGGGAACCTCCCCGGATCCGTAGGGAATGAGCTCCGATCCATAGGGAACCTCCCTGGATCCGTAGGGAATGAGCTCCGATCCATAGGGAACCTCCCCGGATCCGTAGGGAATGAGCTCCGATCCATAGGGAACCTCCCCGGATCCGTAGGGAATGAGCTCCGATCCATAGGGAACCTCCCCGGATCCGTAGGGAATGAGCTCCGATCCATAGGGAACCTCCCTGGATCCGTAGGGAATGAGCTCCGATCCATAGGGAACCTCCCCGGATCCGTAGGGAATCAGCTCCGATCCATAGGGAACCTCCCTGGATCCGTAGGGAATGAGCTCCGATCCCGCCGCAGGTACTGGGATACGCTCCTGGAGCTGCTGTGGCCGCGCTTCGAGCTCATCCTGGAGCTGCACATCCAGAGCATCCAGAGCACGGACCCGCAGCGCCTGGGCTACCTCGATACCCGGCCCCACTACGTGAGCGTCCCTGGCCCCGTGTTAGCCCCAAACCCCTTTGTTAGCCCCAAACCCCCTTTGTTAGCCCCAAACCCCCTTTGTTAGCCCCAAACCCCTTTGTTAGCCCCAAACCCCTTTGTTAGCCCCAAACCCCTTTGTTAGCCCCAAACCCCTTTGTTAGCCCCAAACCCCTTTGTTAGCCCCAAACCCCCTTTGTTAGCCCCAAACCCCTTTGTTAGCCCCAAACCCCTTTGTTAGCCCCAAACCCCCTTTGTTAGCCCCAAACCCCCTTTGTTAGCCCAAACCCCCTTTGTTAGCCCCAAACCCCCTTTGTTAGCCCCAAACCCCCTTTGTTAGCCCAAAACCCCTTTGTTAGCCTCAAACCCCTTTGTTAGCCCCAAACCCCCTTTGTTAGCCCCAAACCCCCTTTGTTAGCCCCAAACCCCCTTTGTTAGCCCCAAACCCCCTTTGTTAGCCCCAAACCCCTTTGTTAGCCCCAAACCCCTTTGTTAGCCCCAAACCCCTTTGTTAGCCCAAACCCCTTTGTTAGCCCCAAACCCCCTTTGTTAGCCCCAAACCCCTTTGTTAGCCCCAAACCCCCTTTGTTAGCCCCAAACCCCTTTGTTAGCCCCAAACCCCCTTTGTTAGCCCCAAACCCCTTTGTTAGCCCCAAACCCCTTTGTTAGCCCCAAACCCCCTTTGTTAGCCCCAAACCCCCTTTGTTAGCCCCAAACCCCTTTGTTAGCCCCAAACCCCTTTGTTAGCCCCAAACCCCCTTTGTTAGCCCCAAACCCCCTTTGTTAGCCCCAACCCCCTTTGTTAGCCCCAACCCCCTTTGTTAGCCCCAAACCCCCTTTGTTAGCCCAAAACCCCTTTGTTAGCCCAAAACCCCCTTTGTTAGCCCCAAACCCCTTTGTTAGCCCCAAACCCCTTTGTTAGCCCCAACCCCCTTTGTTAGCCCCAAACCCCCTTTGTTAGCCCCAAACCCCTTTGTTAGCCCCAAACCCCCTTTGTTAGCCCCAAACCCCTTTTTAGCCCCAAACCCCTTTGTTAGCCCAAAACCCCCTTTGTTAGCCCAAAACCCCTTTGTTAGCCCAAAACCCCTTTGTTAGCCCCAAACCCCCTTTGTTAGCCCCAAACCCCCTTTGTTAGCCCCAAACCCCTTTGTTAGCCCCAAACCCCCTTTGTTAGCCCCAAACCCCTTTGTTAGCCCCAAACCCCCTTTGTTAGCCCCAAACCCCTTTGTTAGCCCCAAACCCCCTTTGTTAGCCCCAAACCCCTTTGTTAGCCCCAAACCCCCTTTGTTAGCCCCAAACCCCTTTGTTAGCCCCTAACCCCTTTGTTAGCCCCAAACCCCCTTTGTTAGCCCCAAACCCCCTTTGTTAGCCCCAAACCCCTTTGTTAGCCCCAAACCCCCTTTGTTAGCCCCAAACCCCTTTGTTAGCCCAAAACCCCCTTTGTTAGCCCCAAACCCCTTTGTTAGCCCCAACCCCCTTTGTTAGCCCCAAACCCCTTTGTTAGCCCCAAACCCCCTTTGTTAGCCCAAACCCCTTTGTTAGCCCCAAACCCCCTTTGTTAGCCCCAAACCCCCTTTGTTAGCCCCAAAACCCCTTTGTTAGCCCCAAAACCCCTTTGTTAGCCCCAAACCCCCTTTGTTAGCCCCAAACCCCCTTTGTTAGCCCAAAACCCCCTTTGTTAGCCCAAAACCCCCTTTGTTAGCCCCAAAACCCCTTTGTTAGCCCCAAAACCCCTTTGTTAGCCCCAAAACCCCTTTGTTAGCCCCAAACCCCTTTGTTAGCCCCAAACCCCCTTTGTTAGCCCCAAACCCCTTTGTTAGCCCCAAACCCCCTTTGTTAGCCCCAAACCCCCTTTGTTAGCCCCAAACCCCCTTTGTTAGCCCCAAACCCCTTTGTTAGCCCCAAACCCCCTTTGTTAGCCCCAAACCCCCTTTGTTAGCCCCAAACCCCTTTGTTAGCCCCAAACCCCTTTGTTAGCCCCAAACCCCTTTGTTAGCCCCAAACCCCCTTTGTTAGCCCCAAACCCCTTTGTTAGCCCCAAACCCCTTTGTTAGCCCCAAACCCCCTTTGTTAGCCCCAACCCCCTTTGTTAACCCCAAACCCCCCCCGTTGCCCCCAGATCACGCGCCGTTACGCCGAGTTCTCCTCCGCCATCGTCAGCATCAACCAAACCTTCCCCAACGAGAAGACCAACGCGCTCCTGGGGCAGCTCCAGGTGACGGGGACCCCCCAAACCCATCGGGGACCCCCCCCGAACCCATTGGGGCTCATGGGCCCCCCCCATTGCAGGTGGAGGTGGAGAACTTCGTGCTGCGGGTGGCAGCCGAGTTCTCGTCGCGCAAGGAGCAGCTCATCTTCCTCATCAACAACTACGACATGATGCTGGGGGTGCTCATGGTGAGGAACCCCCCCAAACACCCTCACATCCTTTGGCAACCCCCCAGAATGAAGCGAGCACCCCCAAAATTGGGGGGGGGGGGTGGTGTCCCCCATCCTTTTATCCCAACTTCAGGAACGGGCGGTGGAGGAGAGCAAAGAGGTGGAAGGGTTCCAGCAGCTCCTCTCTGCGCGCACCCAGGTGAGTCCCCCTTTGAGTTTAGGGGTCCCCTTTTCAATTTAGGGGTCCCCTTTTGGCTTTGGGGGTCCCCCTTTCAGTTTAGGAGTTCCCTTTCAGTTTAGGGGTCCCCCTTTCAGCTTAGGAGTCCCCTTTTCAATTTAGGGGTCCCCTTTTCAATTTAGGGGTCCCCTTTTGGCTTTGGGGGTCGCCCTTTCAGTTTAGGGGTCCCCCTTTCAGTTTAGGAGTTCCCTTTCAGTTTAGGGTCCCCTTTCAGTTTAGGGGTCCCCCTTTCAGCTTAGGAGTCCCCTTTTCAATTTAGGGGTCTCCTTTTCAATTTAGGGGTCCCCTTTTGGCTTTGGGGGTCCCCCTTTCAGTTTAGGAGTTCCCTTTCAGTTTAGGGTCCCCTTTCAGTTTAGGGGTCCCCCTTTCAGTTTAGGAGTTCCCTTTCAGTTTAGGGTCCCCTTTCAGTTTAGGGGTCCCCCTTTCAGCTTAGGAGTCCTCTTTCAGTTTAGGGGTCCCCTTTTCAATTTAGGGGTCCCCTTTTGGCTTTGGGGGTCCCCCTTTCAGTTTAGGAGTCCTCTTTCAGTTTAGGGGTCCCCTTTCAGTTTAGGGGTCCCCCTTTCAGCTTAGGAGTCCTCTTTCAGTTTAGGGGGGTCCCCTTTTCAATTTAGGGGTTCCCCTTTCAGTTTAGGGGTCCCCCTTTGACTTCACGGATCCCCTTTTCAAATTAGGGGTCCCCCTTTCAGTTTAAGGGTCCCCCTTCCTTGTGGGCTTATGGGAAGTGGGGATCCCCCCCCCTTTTCCCATAGGAATTCATTGAGGAGCTCCTCTCCCCTCCCTTCGGGGGCATGATCGCCTTTGTGAAGGAGGCCGAAGCGCTGCTGGAGAAGGGGCAATTGGAGCGGCTCCGTGGGGAGGAAGGTGACGACCTGGGGGGGGGTCCCACGGATATTGGGGTCCCCCCATTGCTCTGGGGGGGGGGGGGGGGGGGGTGTCCTCACCTTTGTGCCCCCCCCCAGCCAGGGTGACCCAGTTGGCTCGAGGCTTCTCCAGCAGCTGGAAGAGCGCGGTGGAGGCGCTGAGCCAGGACGTGATGCGCTCCTTCAGCAACTTCAAGAACGGCACCGGCATCATCCAGGTGGAGCTTCCCTTTCCCCACGCACGGATCCCAATGGGATCAAAGAGAGAGGGGGGGGGGTGGGGGGGGATGGGGGGATGATCCCGACCCCGCTCCCACCATTCCCATAGGGAGCGCTGACCCAGCTGATCCAGTATTACCACCGCTTCCACAAGGTGCTGGCGCAGCCGCCGCTGCGCTCCCTGCCCGCCCGCGCCGAGCTCATCAACATCCATCACCTCATGGTGGAGCTCAAGAAGCACAAACCCAACTTCTGAGGGGACCCCGTGTCCCCAGGGGTGTCCCCAGGGGTGTCCCCATGGCCCCTTTCTGCCACCTCCAATCCCGCTGTCCCCATCCCTGCGCATGGATAAAGGCCACCAGGTACCCCAGGGCACCCAAGTGATGCTTTATTGGGGGATGCAGGAGGGGTTAAAGGGGGAGGGGGGGTGTTGGGGGGGGTCAAAGGGGTGGGGGGGGGGTCCCCCCTCCTTTGGGTAAGGGGGAAGGGCAGAAGGTGCTGCCCCATTGATGCTGGGGGGGGGGATGTTGGGGGTCACCAAACCCCTTCCTGCCCCCCCCTTCCCCCCCGATCCCACATTGGGGGTGGGACACCCCAAATCCCTATGGAGTTTTGTAACCCCCCCCCTCCCCCCGTGTGGATCAAGAGGGAACATCCCATTCCCCCCCCTTTCCCAGGACAGGGAGGGGGGGGACAGGACACAACAGGACACCCCCTTCCCCCTTTAAACTGGGGGGGGGGTCTTTACCCTCTGGAGGGCACTGGAGACCCCCCCCCACTATGTCCCATATCCCATGCCCCATATCCCATGCCCCATATCCCTCCCCCCCAGCATCTCCCTGGTGTCATGGCAACACCTGTGGGACCCCCCTCGTTACCGTAACACCACCTTTGGGGTTCCCCCCCTGTTACCATGGCAACACCTTTGGGACCCCCCCCAGTGCCATAGCAACACCTTTAGGACCCCTCATGCCCCATACCCCTCCCCCAACATCCCCCAGTGCCATGGCAACAGCTTTGGGACCCCCTCAGCATCCCTTCGGTGCCATGGCAACACCCTTGGGACCCCCTCAGCATCCCTTTGGTACCATGGCAACACCCTTGGGACCCCTCAGCATCCCTTTGGTACCATGGAACACCCTTGGGACCCCCTCAGCATCCCTTCGGTGCCATGGCAACACCCTTGGGACCCCCTCAGCATCCCTTCGGTGCCATGGCAACACCCTTGGGACCCCCTCAGCATCCCCCCAGTACCATTGGGGGGACCCCAAGGGGGGGCCTTTCTGCTCCGGGGGGGGGGGCATGGGGGGGGGGGTTGTCCTTTGTGCCCCCCCTACTTCTGCTCCTTGGTGGGTGCGTAGTAGAGCTCCAGGGGCTTGCTGACCTTCCAGTACTTCTCATTGACCAGCTCCAGCGTGAGGGAGCCATTGAGGGTCTGGGGGGGCAGAGCAGAGCCCTAGGGTGAGCCCTATGGGCCCTATAGCCCCCGTCCCCCCCCCCGCCGTTGCCGCGGGTACCGTGAAGGCTCCGGTGGCCGTGGGGATGTAGATGGTGTACTGCTTCTCGCTGACCTCCTGCAGCCCCGCCGCCGCCTCGGCGCCCGGAGCCTCCTCCAGCGCGATGCGGAGCGCCAGGTACTTGGAGAGGTGATCGACCGTGGCGTTGGAGGTGGTCTTGACGTAGCTGGGGGGAGAGAGGCGGGATGGAGGGAAGGGGAACGGGAAGGGACCCCAGAACACCGGGGGGAAGTGGGGGGAAAGGAAGGGAAAGGGAAGGGAAAAGGAAGCAGGAGAATTGGAGCAGGAGGAAGCAGCAGAAGGAAGACAACCAGGAAGCAGAGCAGGAAGCACAGCAGGGATTGGAGCAGGCAGGGGCAGGCAGGAGGAGGCAGGCGCAGGCAGGCAGAGGCAGGCGCAGGCAGGAGGAGGCAGGCGCAGGCAGGAGGAGGCAGGCGCAGGCAGGAGGAGGCAGGCGCAGGCAGGAGGAGGCAGGCGCAGGCAGGCGCAGGCAGGCAGAGGCAGGCGCAGGCAGGCAGAGGCAGGCGCAGGCAGGCAGAGGCAGGCGCAGGCAGGCAGAGGCAGGCGCAGGCAGGCGCAGGCAGGCAGAGGCAGGCGCAGGCAGGCGCAGGCAGGCAGAGGCAGGCGCAGGCAGGCGCAGGCAGGCGCAGGCAGGCAGAGGCAGGCGCAGGCAGGCGCAGGCAGGAGCAGGCAGGCGCAGGCAGGCGCAGGCAGGCAGAGGCAGGCGCAGGCAGGCAGAGGCAGGCGCAGGCAGGCAGAGGCAGGCGCAGGCAGGCAGAGGCAGGCGCAGGCAGGAGCAGGCAGGCGCAGGCAGAGGCAGGCGCAGGCAGAGGCAGGCGCAGGCAGAGGCAGGCGCAGGCAGGCAGAGGCAGGCGCAGGCAGGCAGAGGCAGGCGCAGGCAGGCAGAGGCAGGCGCAGGCAGGCAGAGGCAGGCGCAGGCAGGCAGAGGCAGGCGCAGGCAGGCGCAGGCAGGAGCAGGCAGGAGCAGGCAGGCAGAGGCAGGAGCAGGCAGGCGCAGGCAGGCGCAGGCAGGCGCAGGCAGGAGCAGGCAGGCGCAGGCAGGAGCAGGCAGGCGCAGGCAGGCAGAGGCAGGCGCAGGCAGGCAGGCAGAGGCAGGCGCAGGCAGGCAGAGGCAGGTGCAGGCAGGCGCAGGCAGGCAGAGGCAGGCGCAGGCAGGCAGAGGCAGGAGCAGGCAGGAGCAGGCAGAGGCAGGCGCAGGCAGGCGCAGGCAGGAGCAGGCAGAGGCAGGCGCAGGCAGGCGCAGGCAGGAGCAGGCAGAGGCAGGCGCAGGCAGGCGCAGGCAGGAGCAGGCAGACGCAGGCGCAGGCAGGCGCAGGCAGGCGCAGGCAGGCAGGCGCAGGCAGGCGCAGGCAGGCAGCACAGCTCTCACCGTGTCTGCGAGTACTCGCCCTTCTCCACCAGCAGCGGGTGCGGCCTGAACACGAGCTCGATCTCGCTGGCACCGGGCTCAGGGCCGGGCTCGGGGCTTCCTCCCCCCCCTCCTCCTCCTCCTCCTCCTCCGCCGCCGCCGCCGCCGTCGGGGCCGGGCTCGGGCTCGGGCTCGGCGCCGGAGTCGTCGGAGGCGCGGGAGCGCTTGCGGCTGGGGCCGGCCTCGGGCAGCCCCGCGGCCGAGGCGCTGCTGAGGTGGGAGCGGGCGTCGCAGTTGTCCTCCCCCCCGCTGAAGGTGGCGTTGTCCGATTCCTGCTGCAGCTTCCGCACCCGCTGAGCCCTGCGGGGGGGACGGGGAGTGGGGCACCGGGCACAGGGGACGGGACAGGGGGGACGGGGAATGGGATAGGGGGTATGGGGAATGGGATATAGGGAATGGGATAGGGGGTACGGGGAATGAGGAATGGGATATAGGGAATGGGGAATGGGATATAGGGAATGGGATAGGGGGTACGGGGAATGAGGAATGGGATATAGGGAATGGGGAATGGGATATAGGGAATGGGATAGGGGATACAGGAAATGGGATAGGGGGTACGGGGAATGGGATAGGGGATATAGGGAATGGGATAGGGGGTACGGGGAATGAGGAATGGGATATAGGGAATGGGATAGGGGGTATGGGGAATGGGATAGGGGATATAGGGAATGGGATAGGGGGTACAGGAAATGGGATAGGGGGTACGGGGAATGGGATAGGGGATATAGGGAATGGGATAGGGGGTACGGGGAATGAGGAATGGGATATAGGGAATGGGATAGGGGGTATGGGGAATGGGATAGGGGATATAGGGAATGGGATAGGGGGTACGGGGAATGAGGAATGGGATACAGGGAATGGGATAGGGGGTATGGGGAATGGGATAGGGGATATAGGGAATGGGATAGGGGGTATGGGGAATGAGGAATGGGATACAGGGAATGGGATAGGGGGTATGGGGAATGGGATAGGGGATATAGGGAATGGGATAGGGGGTATGGGGAATGGGATAGGGGGTACGGGGAATGAGGAATGGGATATAGGGAATGGGATAGGGGGTATGGGGAATGGCATACAGGGAATGGGATAGGGGATATAGGGAATGGGATAGGGGATATAGGGAATGGGATAGGGGGTATGGGGAATGGGATAGGGGATATAGGGAATGGGATAGGGGGTATGGGGAATGGGATACAGGGAATGGGGAATGGGATATAGGGAATGGGATAGGGGGTACGGGGAATGGGATACAGGGAATGGGGAATGGGATATAGGGAATGGGACAGGGGGGACGGGGAATGGGATACAGGGAATGGGGAATGGGAAATAGGGAATGGGACAGGGGGGATGGGGAATGGGATACAGGGAATGAGGAATGGGATATAGGGAATGGGATAGGGGGTATGAGGAATGGGATATAGGGAATGGGATAGGGGATACAGGAAATGGGATAGGGGGTACGGGGAATGGGATACAGGGAATGGGATAGGGGGTACGGGGAATGAGGAATGGGATATAGGGAATGGGATAGGGGGTATGGGGAATGGCATACAGGGAATGGGATAGGGGATATAGGGAATGGGATAGGGGATATAGGGAATGGGATAGGGGGTATGGGGAATGGGATAGGGGATATAGGGAATGGGATAGGGGATATAGGGAATGGGATAGGGGGTATGAGGAATGGGATATAGGGAATGGGATAGGGGATACAGGAAATGGGATGGGGGTACGGGGAATGGGATACAGGGAATGGGATAGGGGATATAGGGAATGGGATAGAGGGTATGGGGAATGGGATAAAGGGAATGGGATAGGGGGTATGGGGAATGGGATACAGGGAATGAGGAATGGGATATAGGGAATGGGATAGGGGGTATGAGGAATGGGATATAGGGAATGGGATAGGGGATACAGGAAATGGGATAGGGGGTACGGGGAATGGGATACAGGGAATGGGATAGGGGATATAGGGAATGGGATAGGGGGTATGGGGAATGGGATAGGGGATATAGGGAATGGGATAGGGGGTATGGGGAATGGGATACAGGGAATGGGGAATGGGATATAGGGAATGGGATAGGGGGTATGTGGGTAATAGGGATGTGAGGGTGAGAACAGGATGTGGGTTGGAGCAGATGGATCCAAGCCACATCCAAGCTGTCCCTGGAGCCTGGGGCAGCGTCTTTGTGCGCTCAGGGGGGGATTTCTCCTTTCACACCCAAAGTCCCGCTTTTCCAGCCCAATTCCAGCCCCAAATGCCCGGATCCCATCTATCCCCACAAACTCATCCTGGAGCTTTGCTCCTTGCATCCAGCGTCACCCCAGTGCGCTAAGGACACCCTTGGGGATGGGGATGTGGAGCTGGGATGGATCCCAGTGGGAACGCGGGTGAATCCCAATGAAATCTGGGGGTCTCAGTGGGAATCTGGGGGGATCCCAGTGAAATCTGGGGGGATCCAAGTGGGAATTTGGGGGGATCCCACTGGGAACCGGGTGAATCCCAGTGAGATCTTGGATGATCCCACTGGGAATCCGGTGAATCCCAATGAGATCTGGCGGGTTCCCCATGGGATGGCGAGGGCCAAAGGAATCCGGGGGCATTCCAATGGGAAGCGGGCAGCACCCGCGTGCAGGCTGGAGGTGCCGCGGCGGCGGCGGGGCTGCAGCGGGCGCCCACCTGTGCATGGCCTGCATCTTGAGGCCCTCCTCGATGCTGCTGCTGAGCGCCTGCTGGTTGTGCAGGCGGCTGAGCTTGGCCAGGACGCGGTCCTGGTGCGCCTCGTACTCGTCGCGGCTCGGGTAGATCTTGGAGATGAGGGCGTCGAAGTTGGGGTCCGGGCGCAGCGAGCGCTTGGAAACGAGCTTCTTGCGGCACGTGGGGCACTCCTTGTTCCTGGAAGCACGGCGGGGGGGGTCAGGGCGGGCGGGGGGACAGCGTGGGGACAGCACGGGGACAGCGTGGGGACAGCGTGGGGACAGCGTGGGGACAGCGTGGGGACAGCGTGGGGACAGCGTGGGGACAGCACGGGGACAGCGTGGGGACAGCGTGGGGACAGGATGGGGACAGCATGGGGACAGCGTGGGGACAGGATGGGGACAGGATGGGGACAGGATGGGGACAGCATGGGGACAGCATGGGGACAGCGTGGGGACAGGATGGGGACAGCGTGGGGACAGGATGGGGACAGCGTGGGGACAGGATGGGGACAGGATGGGGACAGCGTGGGGACAGGATGGGGACAGCGTGGGGACAGGATGGGGACAGCATGGGGACAGGATGGGGACAGGATGGGGACAGGATGGGGACAGCATGGGGACAGCGTGGGGACAGGATGGGGACAGCGTGGGGACAGCATGGGGACAGCATGGGGACAGCGTGGGGACAGCGTGGGGACAGCATGGGGACAGCGTGGGGACAGGATGGGGACAGCGTGGGGACAGGATGGGGACAGGATGGGGACACCATGGGGGCCATGGGGACAGCGTGGGGACAGGATGGGGACAGCATGGGGGCCATGGGGACAGGATGAGGACACCATGGGGGCCATGGGGACAGGATGGGGCCAGGATGAGGACACCATGGGGGCCATGGGGCCAGGATGAGGACACCATGGGGGCCATGGGGCCAGGATGGGGCCAGGCCGGGCCAGGCGGCGCACCCGCTGCGCAGGGCGGTGACGATGCAGTCGGAGCAGAAGCGGTGCAGGCACTCCTTGGTGGTCATGGTGTTCTTGAGCATGTCCAGGCAGATGGGGCACATGAGCTCGCTGTGCAGGCTGCGCGGGGACACCGCGATCTCCGTCCCGTCCATGATGGCCTCCTGCGGGGACAGCGCGCGGGGCACGGGGACACCGTGGGGACAGCGTGGGGACAGCGTGGGGACAGCGTGGGGACAGCGTGGGGACAGCGTGGGGACAGGATGGGGACAGGATGGGGACAGGATGGGGACAGGATGGGGACAGGATGGGGACAGCGTGGGGACAGCGTGGGGACAGGATGGGGACAGGATGGGGACAGCGTGGGGACAGCGTGGGGACAGCGTGGGGACAGCGTGGGGACAGGATGGGGACAGCGTGGGGACAGCGTGGGGACAGGATGGGGACAGCGTGGGGACAGGATGGGGACAGGATGGGGACAGGATGGGGACAGCGTGGGGACAGCGTGGGGACAGCGTGGGGACAGCGTGGGGACAGGATGGGGACAGCGTGGGGACAGCGTGGGGACAGGATGGGGACAGCGTGGGGACAGGATGGGGACAGGATGGGGACAGCGTGGGGACAGCGTGGGGACAGGATGGGGACAGGATGGGGACAGCGTGGGGACAGGATGGGGACAGGATGGGGACAGGATGGGGACAGGATGGGGACAGCGTGGGGACAGCGTGGGGACAGCGTGGGGACAGGATGGGGACAGGATGGGGACAGGATGGGGACAGGGTGGGGACAGCGTGGGGACAGCGTGGGGACAGGATGGGGACAGCACGGGGACAGCGTGGGGACAGGATGGGGACAGCGTGGGGTACATAAGAACAGTGTGGGGACACAATGGGGGGCATGGGGACAGTGTGGGGACACAATGGGGGGCATGGGGACAGTGTGGGGACACAATGGGGGGCATGGGGACAGTGTGGGGACACAATGGGGGGCATGGGGACAGTGTGGGGACACAATGGGGGGCATGGGGACAGTGTGGGGACACAATGGGGGGCATGGGGACAGTGTGGGGACACAATGGGGGGCATGGGGACAGTGTGGGGACACAATGGGGGGCATGGGGACAGTGTGGGGACAACATAGGGATCCCATGGGGACACCGCGGGGCCTCCATGGGGGCCTTGGGGCCACCGCACCGGATGTGGGGACCCGGGGACATAAAAGGCTTTGGGGGCACCATGGGGGGGGGGCGGGTTGGGTCCTCCCGGCCCCCTCCATTGCTGCTGCCCCGTTACCGGGCTGCCGGGATCCCCCCCCCCCCGGCATTTGGTCCCTTCCCGACCCCGTCCCCCCCCGGCTCCGGGTCCATTTTGGTCCCTTCCTGCCCCCGCGCCGTGCCCGGTACCTGCGGGGTCCGGTGCAGCTCGTACAGGCTCAGCTCCCACGTCTTGGTGGCGCTCTGCGCGTTGGCGGGCGCGGCCATTGCGGCCTGGGGGGGACGGGAACCGGAACGGCAACGGGAGCGGCGCCTCCGGTCACGATCGTGCCCCGGGGCCTCCCCACAGCGGCGGCCGCAGCCGCCGCTCCCGCTGCTCACCGGAGACAGCGGCCGGAGCCCGCGGAATGCGTCACTTCCGGGACGCGCAGCGGGATGGCGTCACGAGGACGCCAGTGCGAGCCAATAGGGATTAGAGAAGGAGAGAGCGGCGCGGCTCGGCCAATGGGGAAGAGGAGGGGGCGTGGCCACGAAGGGATGTGGGCGAGGCCAAGAGGGGAAAGGGCGGGGACAACGCAGGGGGCGTGGTCAGTGAGGGGCGGTGCCTCAGCGGGCCCGCCCCGCCGGGTCCTAGCGCCCGCCCGCTGCGCGCTGCAGTTGAGAGCCCCCGGGCCCCCCGTTCCCCCCCCGCTGTATCCGGTGCCCCCAGGTTCTCATTGCCGGTGGCAGCCGGGACCCGGGGATATCCGGGAGGAGCCGCCGGGACCGGAACACAGGGAACGGAGCTGGAGGGGGACATCGGGAGAGTCGAGAGCATTCCCCCCGCCCCCCGGTCACACAGAATGAGGGGGATGTGATTGCGGAATGTGTCCCCGCCCCCTGGCGAAGCCCCGCCCCTCGATCCCCATTGGTCCAAGCACGGCTCGGGGTCATCCGCTTTTATTGATGGCAGAGGGAATTCCTTACATGAAGAGACCGCCTGGAATGAATGGGACAGTGGGAACCCCCATACCCAACATCCCATACCCCATATCCCATACCCCATACCCCATACCCAACACCCCATACCCCATATCCCATACCCCATACCCCATATCCCATACCCCATATCCCATACCCCATATCCCATACCCCATACCCCATATCCCATACCCCATACCCCATACCCAACATCCCATACCCCATATCCCATACCCCATACCCCATATCCCATATCCCATATCCCATACCCCATACCCCATATCCCATATCCCATACCCCATACCCCATATCCCATACCCCATACCCCATATCCCATACCCCATACCCCATATCCCATATCCCATACCCCATACCCCATATCCCATACCCCATATCCCATATCCCATACCCCATACCCCATATCCCATACCCCATATCCCATATCCCATACCCCATACCCCATATCCCATATCCCATACCCCATACCCCATATCCCATATCCCATACCCCATATCCTATACCCCATACCCCATATCCCATACCCCATATCCCATACCCCATATCCCATACCCCATATCCCATACCCCATATCCCATATCCCATACCCCATACCCCATATCCCATACCCCATACCCCATATCCCATACCCCATACCCCATATCCCATATCCCATACCCCATACCCCATATCCCATACCCCATATCCCATACCCCATACCCCATATCCCATACCCCATATCCCATATCCCATACCCCATACCCCATATCCCATATCCCATACCCCATACCCCATACCCCATATCCCATACCCCATATCCCATATCCCATACCCCATACCCCATACCCCATATCCCATATCCCATACCCCATACCCCATACCCCATACCCCATACCCCATATCCCATACCCCATATCCCATACCCCATATCCCATATCCCATATCCCATACCCCATATCCCATACCCCATATCCCATATCCCCATACCCCATATCCCATATCCCATATCCCATACCCCATACCCCATACCCCATATCCCATATCCCATACCCCATACCCCATATCCCATATCCCATATCCCATACCCCATACCCCATATCCCATACCCAATACCCCATATCCCATACCCCATACCCCATACCCCATATCCCATACCCCATACCCCATACCCCATACTCCATACCCCATACTCCATACTCCATACCCCATACCCCACACCCCTTACCCCACACCCCATATCCCATACCCCATATCCCATATCCATATCCCATACCCCATATCCCATACCCCATATCCCATACCCCATACCCCATACCCCATACTCCCATACCCCATATCCCATATCCCATACCCCATATCCCATATCCCATACCCCACACCCCATATCCCATACCCCATACCCCATATCCCATACCCCATATCCCATACCCCATATCCCATATCCCATACCCCATACCCCATATCCCATACCCTATACCCCATACCCCATATCCCATACCCCATATCCCATACCCCATATCCCATATCCCATACCCCATATCCCATACCCCATATCCCATATCCCATACCCCATATCCCATATCCCATACCCCATATCCCATACCCCATATCCCATATCCCATACCCCATATCCCATACCCTATACCCCATACCCCATATCCCATACCCCATATCCCATATCCCATACCCCATATCCCATACCCCATATCCCATATCCCATACCCCATATCCCATACCCTATACCCCATACCCCATATCCCATACCCCATATCCCATAAACCATATCCCATATCCCATATCCCATATCCCATATCCCATATCCCATATCCCATACCCCATATCCCATATCCCATATCCCATATCCCATACCCCATATCCCATACCCCATATCCCATACCCCATATCCCATATCCCATATCCCATATCCCATACCCCATACCCCACTCCCCACACCCCGTTCCCATTCCCAGGTGCTCACGGTGCCAGCTCCTTGGCACAGCTCCGGGTCAATCCCTCGATCCCAGCCTTGGCTGCAGCGGATTTGCTCTGCCCGAGGTTCCCCACCTGAGGGGGCATTGAGGGGGTGACGTCACTGGGGGTGACACACGGGACGACATCACTCGGTGACGTCAGTATGGGCGTGGTGACGTCACCGGTGACGTCACGGTGGGGGGGGGAGGCGGTCCCGTGCCTTGCCCACGATGCTGCCCACGTGCACGAGGGGGCCGCCGGGGGCGCCCGCGGCCACGAGAGCCTGAGGCAGAGCCTGGGAGAGCAGGAAGGAGCCGTGGGGAGCGGGAACCGGGCACGGCCTGACCCACACAGACCCCACCCCCCACACACACCCCCCACACCCCCCACACCCCCCACACCCCACACACACACCCCCAACACACCCACACACACCCCCCACACACCCCACACACACCCCACACACCCCCCACACACCCCCACACACCCCCCACACACCCCACACACACCCCACACACCCCCCACACACACCCCCCACACACCCCACACACCCCCCACACACCCCCCACACACCCCACACACACCCCACACACCCCCCACACACCCCACACACCCCCCACACACCCCCCACAACCCACACCCCCCCCCCACACACCCCACACACACCTCACACACCCCACACACCCCCCACACACCCCCACACACCCCACACCCCCCCCACACACACCCCACACACACCCCCCACACACCCCACACACCCCCCACACACCCCACACACACCCCACACACACCCCACACCCCCCACACACCCCCCACACACCCACACACACCCCACACACCCCCCACACACCCCCCACACACCCCACACACCCCCCACACACCCCCCACACACCCCACACACCCCCCACACACCCCCCACACACCCCACACCCCCCCCCCACACACCCCACACACACCCCCCACACACCCCACACACCCCCCACACACCCCACACACACCCCACACACACCCCACACACCCCCCACACACCCCCACAACCCCACACACACCCCACACACCCCCCACACACCCCCCACACACCCCACACACACCCCACACACCCCCCACACACACCCCCCACACACCCCACACACACCCCACACACCCACACACCCCACACACCCCCCACACACCCCCCACACACCCCACACCCCCCCCACACACACCCCACACACACCCCCCACACACCCCCCACACACCCCACACACACCCCCAACACACCCCACACACACCCCCCCCACACACCCCACACACCCCACACACACCCCCCACACCCCCCACACACCCCCCACACACCCCACACACACCCCACACACCCCACACACCCCACACACCCCACACACACCCCCCACACACCCCACACCCCCCCCCACACACACCCCACACACACCCCCCACACACCCCACACACCCCCCACACACCCCACACACACCCCACACACACCCCACACACCCCCCACACACCCCCCACACACCCACACCCCCCCCACACACACCCCACACACACCCCCCACACACCCCCCACACCCCCCACACACCCCACACACACCCCACACACCCCACACACACCCCCACACCCCCACACCCCCCACACACACCCCCCACACACACCCCACACACACCCCCACACACCCCACACACACCCCCCCACACACACCCCACACACCCCACACACCCCCCACACACCCCCCACACACCCCCCACACACCCCACACACACCCCCCACACCCCCCACACACCCCCCACACACCCCACACACACCCCACACACCCCACACACCCCACACACCCACACACACCCCCCACACACCCCACACCCCCCCCACACACACCCCACACACACCCCCCACACACCCCACACACCCCCCACACACCCCACACACACCCCACACACCCCACACACACACCCCACACACACCCCCCACACACCCCCCACACCCCCCACACACCCCACACACACCCCACACACCCCCCACACACACCCCACACACACCCCCCACACACCCCCCACACCCCCCACACACCCCACACACACCCCACACACCCCCCACACACCCCCCACACACCCCACACCCCCCCCACACACACCCCACACACACCCCCCACACACCCCCCACACCCCCCACACACCCCACACACACCCCACACACCCCACACACACCCCCCACACCCCCCACACCCCCCACACACACCCCCCACACACACCCCACACACACCCCCCACACACCCCACACACACCCCCCACACACACCCCACACACCCCCACACACCCCACACACACCCCACACACCCCACACACACCCCACACACCCCACACACCCCCCACACACCCCACACACCCCCCACACACCCCCACACACCCCACACACACCCCACACACACCCCACACACCCCCCACACACCCCCCACACCCCCCACACACACCCCACACACCCCACACCCCCCCCACACACACCCCACACACACCCCCCACACACCCCACACACCCCCCACACACCCCACACACACCCCACACACACCCCACACACCCCCACACACCCCCCACACACCCCACACCCCCCCACACACACCCCACACACACCCCACACACCCCACACACCCCCCACACACACCCCCACACACCCCACACCCCCCCCACACACACCCCACACACACCCCCCACACACCCCACACACCCCACACACCCCACACACACCCCCCACACACCCCACACACCCCCCACACACCCCACACACACCCCACACACCCCCCACACACCCCCCACACACCCCACACCCCCCCCACACACACCCCACACACACCCCCCACACACCCCCCCCACACCCCCCACACACACCCCCCACACCCCCCACACACCCCACACACACCCCCCACACACCCCCCACACCCCCCACACACCCCACACACACCCCCCACACACCCCACACACCCCACACACACCCCCCACACCCCCCACACACCCCACACACACCCCCCACACACCCCACACACACCCCACACACCCCACACACACCCCACACACACCCCACACACCCCCCACACACCCCCCACACACCCCCCACACACCCCCCACACACCCCCCACACACACCCCCCACACACACC
>NC_137766.1:921130-1048949 GCF_963264785.1 Psittacula echo
CCATGGGGGGGGTCCATTGCAGGGTGCATGGGGGGGGTCCATGGGGGGGTCCATGGGGGGGGTCCATAGGTGGGGTCCATGGGGGGGTCCATTGCAGGGTGCATGGGGGGGGTCCATGGGGGGTCCATGGGGGGGGTCCATAGGTGATAGGTGGGGTCCATGGGGGGGTCCATTGCAGGGTGCATGGGGGGGGTCCATGGGGGGGTCCATAGGGGGGTTCCATGGGGGGGTCTATGGGGGGGAGTCCATGGGGGGGGTTCTGGGGGGGGTTCTGGGGGGGGTCCATAGGTGGGGTCCATTGGGGCGTTCTGGGGGGGGTCCATGGGGGGGTTCTGGGGGGGGGTCCATGGGGGGGTTCTGGGGGGGGGTCCATGGGGGGGTCCATGGGGGGGTCCATAGGTGGGGTCCATGGGGGGGGTCCATGGGGGGCGGTTCTGGGGGTACCTGGCCAGAAGGGACAGGAGGTGGCGCTGCCCCAGAGATTCTCCTTGGGGGGGCCAGGGGGCGCCGCAGCGAGAGCGAGTTCTTGGCTGAGAGCCCCACATTGGGCAGCAGCTCCTGGGGGGGGGGATGGCCGGGGGGGGGTCAGGAGCCCAAAATAGCCCCAAAATTGCCCAAAATACACCCAAAACCACCCAAAACAGCCCCAAACCCCCACAGGGCCCCATAGAACCCCCCCAAAACCCCCATAGAAGCCCCCAAACCCCCATAAGACCCCATGGAACCCCCAAAACCCCCATAGAACCCCCCAAACCCCCATAGGACCCCAAAGAACCCCCCCAAACCCCCATAAGACCCCATGGAACCCCCCCAAACCCCCATAGGGGCCCATAGAACCCCCCAAACCCCCATAGGGCCCCATAGAACCCCCCCAAACCCCCATAGGACCCCATGGAACCCCCCAAAACCCCCATAGGACCCCAAAGAACCCCCCCAAAACCCCCATAGGACCCCATAGAACCCCCTCAAACCCCCATAGGACCCCATAGAACCCCCCCAAACCCCCATAGGACCCCATGGAACCCCCATAGGACGCCCCTCACCTCAATGAAGCCCCTCAAGGAGCCGCTTTTGGGGTCCCTTTGGGCCCGGAGCCCCCCAGAGCCGGGGTTGGCTCCAAGGCAAAGAGGTTCCGGGGCTCTGGGACCCGGAGCCATGACCTGGGGGGGGCAATGGGGGGGTCACGGGAGAAGAACCCCCCTCAAGGTCCTTTAGAGCCCTATAGGACCCCCATAGGGGCACATAAGACCCCCCCATGGCACCCCCATTTACACCAATAGGACACCCACATAGGACCCCCATAGACGCCCATAAGACTCCCCCCATAAGACCCCCATAAAACCCCTTCATAGGACCCCCATTGACTCTTATAAGACTCCCCCCTAGGACCCCCATAGATCGCCATAAGACCCCCAAAAGATCCCCCCATAGGACCCCTACTGACCCCCATAAGAGCCCCCCATAAGAGCCCCATAAGGCCCCTCCATAAGAAACCCTCATAGAACACCCATATACCCCCCCATAGGACCCCCACAGATCTCCGTAAGACCCCCCCACAGGACCCCCACTGACTCCCATGGGACCCTCATTGACCCCTTCATAGGACCCCCATAGACCCCCCATAGGACCCCCACAGACCCCCATAGACCCCCCATAGGACCCCCACAGACCCCCCATAGGACCCCCATAGACCCCCCCATACCTTTCTGCCCTCTCATGCTGGTGGAGGGGGAGCCACTCAGGGGACCCCAAAAGCTGCTGCTCCAGCTCCGAAACAAGGGAGGGGGCAAAAGGGGGGACCCCCAGGGGAGCTGGGGGGGGGGGGAAGAGCTCAGTTTAGGGGTGGCTCAGGGGTCTCATCCCCCCCCCATGCACTTGGGGGTCCCAAAAGGGGGTTTATTGGGGTCAATGGGGGGGTCAATGGCGGGGGTTGGGGTGTACAAAGGGGGGGGTCAATGTGGGTTAATGGGGGCCTATTGAGGGGTTGGGATACAATGGGGGTACAAAGGGGAGTCAATGGGTGTCAATGGGGATCAATGGATGTCAATGGGGATCAATGGGGTCAATGGGTGTCAATGGATGTCAATAGGGATCAATAGTGGTCAATGGGTGTCAATGGTGGTCAATGGGTGTCAATGGGGTCAACAGCATCAACAGGTGTCATGGGGTCAATGGGTGTCAATGGGGATCAATGGGGTCAATAGGCTCAATGGGGATCGATGGGTGTCAATGGGGTTCAGTGAGGGTCAATGTGGATCAATAGGGTTCAATGGGTGTCAATGGTGATAAATGGGGTCAATGGGTGCCAATGGGGATCAGTGGTGATCAGTGGGCTCAATGGGTGTCAACGGGGATCAAAAGGCTCAATGGGGATCAATGGCGATCAGTGGGGCTCAATGGGGTTCAATGGGGTCAATGGATGTCAATGGGGTCAATGGGGCTCAATGGGGATGAGTGGGCTCAATGGGTGTCAATGGGGTCAATGAGGTCGAAGGGTGTCAACGGGGCTCATGGGGCTCAGGGGGTGTCAATGGGGCTCAATGAGGCCCTCACTGTGGCTCGGTGGGGGGGGCCCCGCTCCCCCCCCGGGGGTCCCACCACCAGCTCGAAGGTCCCGGCACAGCCCAGCTCCAGCAGTGCCAATGGCAGCTCCCGTGGGGAGGGGGGGGGCAGCGCTATGGGGAGGGGCAGTGGGGGGTCAGGGGGCTCCAAAGCACTCAGAGACCCCCCACAGACCCCCATAACCAAGCCATAAAAACCCCATAGACTCCCATGATCCCCATAACCCCCCACAGACCCCCAAACCCCCCCATGGACTCCCATAACCACCCCATAGACCCCCCTAACCCCCCATAAGCACCCACAGACACCTAAAACCACCTCATAGACCCCCATAACCCCACAACCCTCCATAGACCCCCACAGCCCGCCATAACAACCCCACAGACCCCCATAACCACCCCATAGCTCCCCATAGACACCCATAGCCCCCGTAGACACCCTATAGACCCCCACAGCCCCCCATAACCACCCCATAGCTCCTCATAGACCCCCATAACCGCCCACAGACACCCCATAGACCCCATAACCACCCCATAGACCCCCATAACCCCCCACAGACACCCCATAGACCCCCATAACCCCCCATAGACACCCCATAGACCCCCATAACCCCCCATAGACACCCCATAGACCCCATAACCACCCCATAGCTCCTCATAGACCCCCATAACCGCCCACAGACACCCCATAGACCCCATAACCACCCCATAGACCCCCATAACCCCCCACAGACACCCCATAGACCCCCATAACCCCCCATAGACACCCCATAGACCCCCATAACCCCCCATAGACACCCCATAGACCCCATAACCACCCCATAGCTCCCCACGGCCCCACCGATGCGCTCCATCTCCCTCCCTCCGCTCCGCAATGGCGACCCCGTGACCCGGAACCACTCTCTTCAGGGCGCCGCGCCGGGCGGAAGTGCCGGAAGGCCGGACCGGAAGTGCCTGAAGTCCTGGCAAGCAGGTGGACCGCCCACCCCCGTTTGCTTCTCCACCAATCAGCGTGCAGCCCGCCCCTTAGCCAACCAATCAGCGGCCGTCGCTAGGCAGGTTATGCAAAAACGGAAGGCACGCCGCGGTGCACTGTGGGAAGGACGCTATAAGGAGCCTATGGAGGGCTATAGGGGGTTATTGGGGGTCTATAGGGGGTAGGGATGGGCACTGGGACCAGTTTAGGCTTTTATTGCTATTCCCGGTCATTTTCCATGATTCCAATGGGATTTGGGGCCATTTCCACATCCCCCCCACACACAGACACTGGAGACCAGCAGGGAGAGCACCGCATCCTGTGGGGACACGGACGGAACCCCTTATCCTGTCTCCTGTATCCCATATATTCCATATATCCCATACCTCCGATATCCCATACCCCCATATCCCATATCCCATACTCCATACCCCATATCCCATTCCCGATACCCCATACCCTATATCCCATACCCCATTCCCGATATCCCATATCCCATACATCCCATACCCCATATACGGGACATGGGATATGGATCCACGTGTAGGGACTAAAGCCCTTTGGGGACCTCATTGCCCCCATAGGGGTGGCTTTGTCCCCTATGTCCCTCTACCTCCGGTTCTTACGTGGGGTGGCCATAGGGGGCCGTCCACGCCTTTGTGGGAGGGGGGGGTCCCCTATATCCCCCTATACCCCCCCATTGGCCCTATAGGATTTGATAGAAGGTGGCAGCACAACCCTATACGAGCCCTTGGAGAATCTCCATAGGGATTCCACTACCTCTCCCCTATAGGGTCTGATGGGTGAAGGCGGCACAACCCCATATGAGCCCTTGGAGAAGCTCCATAGGGATTCCAGTACCTTTCCCAGTGTCATTCCCAACCGGAAGCTTCATCCAGGACCTGGAGAAGGAGAAGGAAGGAGGACCTATAGGTCAGTGCCTACAGGGGAGGTCTATAGGGGGCCGGATCCTATAGCAGAAGGTCTATAGGGGGTTAGTGGGGTGGGTTCCTATAGGATCCAGTCTATACAGGTGGGTCAGATCCCTATGGGATGAAGTCTATAGGGGCCTGGTCACTATGGTGCCTATAGGGGCTGGCTATGGTGCCTATAAGGGGTGTAGGGGCTGGGGCTGGTGCCTATAGGGACTGGGTATGGTTCCTACAGGGGATATAGGGGCTGGATATGGTCCCTACAGGAGCTATAAGGGCTGCGGCTGGTGCCTATAGTGGCTGGGCATGGTTCCTATAGGGGCTGTAGGGGCTGGATATGGTGCCTATAGGGGCCACAAGGGCTGGTGCCTATAGGGTCTATAGGAGGTGGTGCGGGTCCCTATAGCGTCTATAGGAGGTGGTGCTGGTCCCTATAGCATCTATAGGGGCTGGTGCTGATCCCTATAGGGTCTATAGGTGCTGTAGGGGCTGAATATGGTCCCTATAGGAGCTGGTGCTGGTCCCTATAGGGTCTATAGGGGCTGGTGCTGATCCCTATAGGGTCTATAGGTGCTGTAGGGGCTGGATATGGTCCCTATAGGGTCTATAGGGGCTGGTGCTGGTCCCTATAGGGTCTATAGGGACTGTAGGGGCTGGTGTATACCGGGGGCACCATGGGCTGCCCCGGCCGTAGGTCACCCCCTCGCTCTGCCCCCGGCCCCGGGGCGGCGCACGGGGCAGCACCGCCTGGTAGGGGGGGGAAGGGGCCTATATGGACCCTATAGGGACCCTCTATGGACCTATAGCTGCCTATAGGTGCTCTATAGACACCCTCCTCCCATGGCCTCACAGTGGGCCTCTATGGTCCTCGTGGCCCTATATACCCCCCCCATGCCCCTATACCGCCCTCCTATATGGACGCCTATGGATCCTATATCCCCCATGCACCCCACATACCCCTATACCCCCCATATGTTCCACAGGCACCCCAGAGACCCCTCCAGTCCCCATCTATATCCCTTATACACCCCTTCCAGGCCCCCACAGAGACATCCAGAGACTCCCTATTGGCCCTATATGTCCCATATAGCCCTCATATATCCCCTATACCCCCCATACGCCCCTTATATTCCCCCATACATCCCATATACCCCTCCAGACACCTCCTATGCCCCCCATAAGTCCCATAGAACCCTCAAACTCCACTTATGCCCCCTTATATCCTCCATATGTCCCATAGACCCCCCATATACCCCTCCAGACACACCTATACCTCCCATATACCCATATAGCCCCCCAGTCCCCCTCCTATACACGCCTCACATCCCCATCCCAGCACCCCTAGACCCCTATATAGCCCCACGACTCCATAGAGCCCTTAAAGCACCCCTATAGCACCCCTATACACTTACAAACCCGGTGCCTTCCCCTCCAGCCACCTCTATGTACCCCCTCCAGGCCCTATATGCACCCCTAGACCCCTATTTACCCCCTATATTCCCCCCCAAACCCCTCTATAGGGTCTCTATATGTCCCACCCAGCTCCCCCTCACCTACCCCTTCCAGCTCTCATCATGGCGGCCTCCGTGAGGCGGCCCCCCTCCCGCCTCGTACGTCAGCGCGGCCGCCGCCTCCCATTGGCTGCCGGCCGCGCGCGCCCGCGGTGATTGGTGGAGAGCGGGTGGTGGGCGGGTATTAGGGGAGAAGGAGGCAGGGCTGAGGTGAAAGGGGGCGTGGCTTCGGAGTGAGGGGGCGTGGCTATGGTGGAAGGGGGCGTGGCCTGGGGTGGGCTGTGATTAGCGTTAATAAAGGCGGGAATAGCAAAATAAGGGGGTGCGTCCCCAAAATGGGGCGGTAAAAGGCTAATAATGGGTAATAATGGGGGATAGCCCCAAAAAATGGGGTAAAACGCATTATAATGGAGGAATAATTGCCAATAATGGGTTAATAATCACTAATAACATCCTATAATCGTTAATAGTGGGCTAATAATGCTTAATAAGGAAGAATAGTGGAGGAATGGACCCAAAGAATGGCGCGTAATGGGGAGAAAAGCCTTAATTGGGGGGAATAATTGCTAATATTCGGTTAATAATGGGACAATTACGGCTAATAATGGGCTACTAATCGCTAATAAGGGACAATAATCGCTAATAATGGGCTAATAATGCTTAATAAGGGGGTATAATGGGGGAATGGACCCAAAGAATGGAGGGAAATGGGGAGAAACGCCTTATAATTGGGAAATAATTGCTAATAACGGGTTAATTAAGGCTAATAATGGTGGAATAATAGCTAAAAAGGCTGAATAACAGGGGAATAGACCCCAATAACGCTAATAACAGACAAATAACCGGTAATAACACACAATTAACCACTAATAACACCCAAATAACCACTAATAATAGAAAATAACTGCTAATAACACACAAATAACTCTGAATAACAGACAAATAACTGCTACTAATGAGAGTTAACCGCTATTACCAGATTAATAAAAGGTAATAAAACACAAATATCAGCCAAATAACCGCTAATAATTGGAAATAGTTTGTAATAACACACAAATAGCCTCTAGTAACACCCGAATAACTGCTAATAATGGGAAATAACCGCTAATTATGGGAAATAACAGCTAATAACGGAAAAATAACCACTTATAATGGGTAATAACCGCAAATAACACCCAAATAACCGCTAATAACGCCCAAATAACTGCTAATAATGGGAAATAAGTGCTAATAATTGGAAATAACGGCTAATAATAGAGAAATAACTGCTAATAACACCCAAACAACCGCTAATAATGGGAAATAACCTCTAATAACACTCAAATAACTGCTAATAACACCCAAATAACCGCTAATAATGGCAAATAACTGCTAATAACACCCAAATAAGTGCTAATAACACCCAAATAAGCGCTAATAACACCCAAATAACCACTAATAATACCCTAATAACCTCTAATAACTCCAAATTAACCTCTAATAATGGCAAATAACCGCTAATAACACCCCAATAACAGCTATTAGCGGCCCTCCCATTGCTGCCAGCCGGGAATCCCTCTCCCCTTCCATCCCAATGGCTCCTCCCCATGGAATTCCAGCCCCCCCCATTCCCCCATTCCAGCTGTTCCCCTCCAACAGCTGCTTCCCCCCCCAGCTGTTGGGGGGCAGCTGTTGCCCCCCCCCCCCCCCGTTATTTATAGCCCCGGAGACGTTTGGTCACTGCCCAAACACGCTGGGGGGGGGGGGGGTTGGGGGGGCCCCCCAAGAAGGGGGTTCGGGGGGTCCCTAAAGGGGGTTTCAAGGGGTCCCAAAAGCGGGTTAAAAGGGGGGGACCCCAAAAGGGGGTTTCAAGGGGGGGACCCCAAAAGGGGGTTTCAAGGGGGTCCAAAATGGGGTTTCAAAGGGGGGGACCCCAAAAGGGGGTTTCAAGGGGGGGACCCCAAAAGGGGGTTAAAAGGGGGGGACCCCAAAAGGGGGTTTCAAGGGGGTCCAAAATGGGGTTTCAAAGGGGGGGACCCCAAAAGGGGGTTTCAAGGGGGTCCAAAATGGGGTTTCAAAGGGGGGGACCCCAAAAGGGGGTTTCAAGGGGGGGACCCCAAAAGGGGGTTAAAAGGGGGGGACCCCAAAAGGGGGTTTCAAGGGGTCCCAAAAGGGGGTTCCAAAAGGGGAGGGGACCCCAAAAGGGGGTTTCAAGGGGGTCCAAAATGGGGTTTCAAAGGGGGGGACCCCAAAAGGGGGTTTCAAGGGGGGGACCCCAAAAGGGGGTTAAAAGGGGGGGACCCCAAAAGGGGGTTTCAAGGGGGTCCAAAATGGGGTTTCAAAGGGGGGGACCCCAAAAGGGGGTTTCAAGGGGGTCCAAAATGGGGTTTCAAAGGGGGGGACCCCAAAAGGGGGTTTCAAGGGGGGGACCCCAAAAGGGGGTTAAAAGGGGGGGACCCCAAAAGGGGGTTTCAAGGGGTCCCAAAAGGGGGTTCCAAAAGGGGAGGGGACCCCAAAAGGGGGTTTCAAGGGGGTCCAAAATGGGGTTTCAAAGGGGGGGACCCCAAAAGGGGGTTTCAAGGGGTCCCAAAAGGGGGTTTTGGGTCCCCCCCCAATGGGTTCTGTCGCTGGGGGGGGGGGGTTCCTCTATGCTTTTGCGGGGGGGGGACCCCAACATCCGGGCTCCCAACCCCCCTTGGGACCCCCTTTCGGCCCCCCCCCCCCTCCATGGGCCGGGGGGGGGGGGGGGGGAGAGGAGGGGAAAAGGGGCGGGGCCACGAGAGCCGCGCGGAGCCGGAGCCGGGAGCCGGTGGGGAACGGGAATGGGGGACACGGGAGTTTGGGGCGTTTGGGGGCGTTTGGGGCCGTTTGGGGGCGTTTTGGGGTGTTTTAGGGGAGTTTTGGGGTGTTTGGGGCAGTTTGGGGGTCCCTTGGGGGTGTTTTAGGGGCGTACCGGGGCATTTTGGGGCAAATCTGGGGGGATTTGGGGCACTTGGGGGGCTTCGGAGGGGTTTAGGGGGTATTGGGGGGGGTTGGGGGTCCCTGGGGCTGTTGGGGGGGGGGGGACACACATGAGGGGCGACGCGCGCGGCCACGCGTGCCCATAGGGGTCTGTGTCCATGGGCATCCATAGGGCTGCGGGCATCGACGTCCATGGGGGCCCCGTGGGAGCTGTGCCCCCGGGGCGGGGGGGGGAAGCTGCTCCTGCCCCTGCTGCTGCTGCTGCTGCCAATGGGGACCGTGAGCCTGGAGCAGCTGGACCTGAGTGAGTGCCCCATAGCCCATAGCCCCGTGTCCATATCCCATATCCCATATCCCATGTATCCTTATCCATACTTCCATATCCCATATTCCATATTCTGCATCGCATTTATCCATACTCCATATCGCAATCCCATATCCCATACCCCCATCCCATATCCCGTACCCTAAACCCCATATCCCAATCCCATATCCCATATCCTATGTCCCATACCCCATATCCCTGTATCCATACCCCATATCCTATGTCCCCTACCCCAGGCAGGTGCCGCTTTGCCCTTGGGATGCAGGATGGATCCATCCCTGACAGCCACCTCTCAGCCTCCAGCGCTTGGTCCGACTCCACCGCTGCCCATCACGGCCGGTGAGCCCAGTGCAGACCAGTACCCAACCATCCCATACCCCATAGCCCATACCCCATATCCCATACCCCATATCCCATACCCCATATCCCATATCCCATATCCCATATCCCATACCCCATATCCCATATCCCATACCCCATATCCCATACCCCATATCCCATACCCCATACCCCATACCCCATATCCCATACCCCATATCCCATACCCCATATCCCATATCCCATACCCCATATCCCATACCCCATAGCCCATACCCCATATCCAATACCCCATATCCCATATCCCATACCCCATATCCCATACCCCATATCCCATATCCCATATCCCATACCCCATATCCAATACCCCATATCCCATATCCCATACCCCATACCCCATATCCCATATCCCATACCCCATATCCCATACCCCATAGCCCATACCCCATATCCAATACCCTATATCCCATATCCCATACCCCATATCCCATACCCCATACCCCATATCCCATATCCCATACCCCATATCCCATATCCCATATCCCATATCCCATACCCCATACCCCATACCCCATATCCCATATCCCATATCCCATATCCCATACCCCATACCCCATACCCCATATCCCATACCCCATACCCCATACCCCATATCCCATATCCCATATCCCATACCCCATATCCCATATCCCATATCCCATACCCCATATCCCATACCCCATACCCCATATCCCATACCCCATACCCCATACCCCATATCCCATATCCCATACCCCATATCCCATACCCCATATCCCATATCCCATATCCCATATCCCATACCCCATATCCCATACCCCATACCCCATACCCCATACCCCATATCCCATACCCCATATCCCATACCCCATACCCCATACCCCATACCCCATATCCCATACCCCATATCCCATACCCCATACCCCATACCCCATATCCCATACCCCATACCCCATACCCCATATCCCATATCCCATATCCAATACCCCATATCCCATATCCCATACCCCATATCCCATATCCCATACCCCATACCCCATATCCCATACCCCATACCCCATACCCCATACCCATACCCCATACCCCATATCCCATACCCCATATCCCATATCCCATATCCCATATCCCATACCCCATACCCCATATCCCATATCCCATATCCCATACCCCATATCCCATATCCCATACCCCATATCCCATATCCCATACCCCATACCCCATACCCCATATCCCATATCCCATATCCCATATCCCATATCCCATATCCCATATCCCATACCCCATATCCCATATCCCATATCCCATATCCCATACCCCATATCCCATACCCCATACCCCATACCCCATATCCCATATCCCATATCCCATACCCCATATCCCATATCCCATACCCCATACCCCATATCCCATATCCCATATCCCATACCCCATAGCCCATACCCCATACCCCATACCCCATATCCCATATCCCATATCCCATACCCCATATCCCATATCCCATACCCCATACCCCATATCCCATATCCCATATCCCATACCCCATATCCCATATCCCATACCCCATATCCCATATCCCATACCCCATACCCCATACCCATATCCCATATCCCATATCCCATACCCCATATCCCATATCCCATATCCCATATCCCATACCCCATACCCCATATCCCATATCCCATATCCCATACCCCATATCCCATACCCCATACCCCATACCCCATATCCCATATCCCATATCCCATACCCCATATCCCATATCCCATACCCCATACCCCATATCCCATATCCCATATCCCATACCCCATATCCCCATACCCCATACCTCATACCCCATATCCCATATCCCATATCCCATACCCCATATCCCATACCCCATACCCCATACCCCATATCCCATATCCCATATCCCATACCCCATATCCCATATCCCATACCCCATACCCCATATCCCATACCCCATATCCCATATCCCATATCCCATACCCCATATCCCATACCCCATATCCCATATCCCATATCCCATACCCCATATCCCATACCCATACCCCATACCCCATATCCCATATCCCATATCCCATACCCCATATCCCATATCCCATACCCCATACCCCATATCCCATACCCCATATCCCATATCCCATATCCCATACCCCATATCCCATACCCCATACCCCATACCCCATACCCCATACCCCATATCCCATATCCCATATCCCATACCCCATATCCCATACCCATACCCCATACCCCATATCCCATATCCCATATCCCATACCCCATATCCCATATCCCATACCCCATACCCCATATCCCATACCCCATATCCCATATCCCATATCCCATACCCCATATCCCATACCCCATACCCCATACCCCATACCCCATACCCCATATCCCATATCCCATATCCCATATCCCATATCCCATACCCCATATCCCATACCCATACCCCATACCCCATACCCCATATCCCATATCCCATACCCCATATCCCATATCCCATACCCCATATCCCATACCCCATACCCCATACCCCATACCCCATACCCCATACCCCATACCCCATATCCCATACCCCATATCCCATACCCATACCCCATACCCCATATCCCATATCCCATATCCCATACCCCATACCCCATACCCCATATCCCATACCCATACCCCATACCCCATATCCCATACCCCATATCCCATATCCCATACCCCATATCCCATACCCATACCCCATACCCCATATCCCATATCCCATATCCCATACCCCATACCCCATACCCCATATCCCATACCCATACCCCATACCCCATACCCCATACCCCATATCCCATATCCCATACCCCATATCCCATACCCATACCCCATACCCCATACCCCATACCCCATATCCCATACCCATACCCCATACCCCATATCCCATACCCCATATCCCATACCCCATACCCCATACCCCATACCCCATACCCCATACCCCATACCCCATATCCCATATCCCATATCCCATACCCCATATCCCATACCCATACCCCATACCCCATATCCCATATCCCATATCCCATACCCCATATCCCATACCCCATATCCCATACCCATACCCCATACCCCATATCCCATACCCATACCCGTACCCCACAGCCTGGGCCGCAGCGATGGGGACGGGGCGTGGTGCCCGGCGGGCCCGGTGTTCCCGCGGGAGCGGGAGTTCCTGGAGGTGGCGCTGTCGCGCCTGCACCTCGTGACCCTGGTGGCCACCCAGGGCCGGCACGCGGGGGGCAGCGGCCGCGAGTTCACCGCCTCCTACCGGGTGCGGTACAGCCGGGACCGGCAGAGATGGGTGCGGTGGAGAGACCGGTGGGGAGAGGAGGTGAGGGGCAATGGGGGCAATGGGGGGAATGGGGGCAATGGGGGAATGGGGGCAATGGGGGGCAATGGGAGTAATGGGGGCAATGGGGGTAATGGGGGTAATGGGGGCAATGGGGGTAATGGGGGTAATGGGGGCAATGGGGTAATGGGGGCAATGGGGGGCAATGGGGGTAATGGGGGCAATGGGGGTAATGGGGGTAATGGGGGTAATTTGGGCAATGGGGGGAATGGGGGCAATGGGGGTAATGGGGGCAATGGGGGTAATGGGGGTAATGGGGGTAATGGGGGCAATGGGGTAATGGGGGCAATGGGGGGCAATGGGGGTAATGGGGGCAATGGGGGTAATGGGGGCAATGGGGGTAATGGGGGTAATGGGGTAATGGGGGCAATGGGGCAATGGGGGTAATGGGGGTAATGGGGGCAATGGGGGCAATGGGGGCAATGGGGGGAATGGGGGCAATGGGGGCAATGGGGGCAATGGGGGAATGGGGGCAATGGGGGTAATGGGGGCAATGGGGGAATGGGGGCAATGGGGACAATGGGGGTAATGGGGGCAATGGGGGGAATGGGGGCAATGGGGGCAATGGGGGAATGGGGGCAATGGGGACAATGGGGGTAATGGGGGCAATGGGGGGAATGGGGGTAATGGGGGAATGGGGGCAATGTGGGCAATGGGGGAATGGGGGCAATGGGGGTAATGGGGGCAATGGGGCCAATGGGGGCAATGGGGGAATGGGGGTAATGGGTGAATGGGGGCAATGGGGGCAATAGGTGAATGGGGGCAATGGGGGTCAATGGGGGCAATGGGGGTAATGGGGGCAATGGGGCCAATGGGGGCAATGGGGGAATGGGGGTAATGGGTGAATGGGGGCAATGGGGGCAATAGGTGAATGGGGGCAATGGGGGTCAATGGGGGCAATGGGGGTAATGGGGGCAATGGGGCCAATGGGGGCAATGGGGGAATGGGGGTAATGGGTGAATGGGGGCAATGGGGGCAATAGGTGAATGGGGGCAATGGGGATCAATGGGGGCAATGGGGGAATGGGGGCAATGGGGGCAATGGGGGTAACGGGGGCAATGTGGGTAACGGGGGCAACGGGGGCAATGGGGGAATGGGGACAATGGGTGTAATGGGGGAATGGGGGAAATTGAGGCAATGGGGGAATGGGGGCAATGGGGGAATGGGGGCAATGGGGGGAGTGGGGGCAATGGGGGCAATGGGGGAATGGGGGCAATGGGGGCAATAGGGGTAACGGGGGCAATAGGGGTAACGGGGGGAATGGGGGCAATGGGGGAATGGGGGCAATGGGGGAATGGGGGCAATGGGGGTAACAGGGGTAACGGGGGGAATGGGGGTAATGGGGGCAATGGGGGTAATGGGGGAATGGGGGTAATGGGGGCAATGGGGGCAATGGGGGGAACGGGGGCAATGGGGGGCTTGGGGGTATCGGGGGCAATGGGGGTAATGGGGGAATGGGGGGAATGGGGGGAATGGGGGCAATGGGGGCAATGGGCGGATGGTTTGCGCAATGGGGGATGGGGGCAATGGGGGATGGTTGGGCATGGGGGGCATGGGGGGGATGGGATCCCCTGGACTCCCCTGGATCCTTTTCTGTTGGGATCCCCGTGATTCCCAACTGGATCCCAACGGCTCCGGGTGCCCCCCCCCCCACAGGTGATTGGGGGCAACGAGGACCCCGAGGGGGTGGTGCTGAAGGACCTGGCCCCCCCCCCCGTGGCCCGAGCCCTCCGCATCTACCCCCGAGCCCCACGGGCCATGAGCGTCTGCCTGCGCCTGGAGCTCTATGGGTGCCCTTGGGAGGGTGAGTGGCACCCGTTGGCACCCATTGGCACCCATTGACACCCATTGGCACCCATTGGCACCCATTGGCACCCATTGACACCCGTTGGCACCCATTGGCACCCATTGGCACCCATTGACACCCGTTGGCACCCATTGGCACCCATTGACACTCATTGACGCCCGTTGACACCCATTGGCACCCATTGGCACCCACTGACACTCATTGACGCCCGTTGACACCCATTGGCACCCATTGACACCCATTAGCACCTATTAGCACCCATTGGCACCCATTGGCACCCATTAGCACCTATTAGCACCCATTGACACCCATTAGCACCTATTAACACCCGTTGGCACCTATTGATACCCATTGACGTCCATTGACATCCATTGACACCAACTGACGCCATTGACACCCATTGACACTCATTGGCTCCCATTGACACCCATTGGCACCCGTTGGCACCCGTTGGCACCCATTGGCACCCATTGACAGCCTATCGCACCTATTGACACCCATTAGCACCCACTGACACCCACTGGCACCCATTGACACCCTATGTCACCCATTGACACTCATTAGCACCCATAGGCACCCATTGTGACCCATTGACACCTCCAACCCACCCCATCGCCCTCACGGTGGTACCCAAGCTCCATCCCCAATGGGGATGGTGCTGAGGGTGGTGGGACCCCATCCCCACATCCCTCAGCCAAGCCTATGGGGCTGTCTCCTCCAGGTGGGCTCCTGTCCTATACAGCACCGCATGGACAAGTGATGGTCCTGGACCCGGCGCCCATTGTCCTCAATGATTCCACCTACGATGGATACAGCCTTGGCCCGTGAGTCCCCATGGGTCCCCATGGGTCCCCTGGGTCCCCAATGTGGTCCCAATGGGACCCAAACTGGCCTCAAGTGGCCCAAAAGCATCTCCAGATGGAATGGGGCCATGGTGGCACCATGGATGGGCTCCATGGATGGGGTTCTCCATGATGGCACCATGGATGGGCTCCATGGATGGGGTTCTCCATGATGGCACCATGGATGGGCACCATGGATGGAGTTGGTCCATGATGGCACCATGGATGGGCACCATGGATGGAGTTGGTCCATGATGGCACCATGGATGGGCACCATGGATGGAGTTGGTCCATGATGGCACCATGGATGGGCACCATGGATGGAGTTGGTCCATGATGGCCCCATGGATGGACACCATTGATGAGGTTGGTCCATGATGGCCCCATGGATGGGCACCATGGATGAGGTTGGTCCATGATGGCCCCATGGATGGACACCATTGATGAGGTTGGTCCATGATGGCCCCATGGATGGACACCATTGATGAGGTTGGTCCATGATGGCCCCATGGATGGGCACCATGGATGAGGTTGGTCCATGATGGCCCCATGGATGGACACCATGGATGAGGTTGGTCCATGATGGCCCCATGGATGGACACCATTGATGAGGTTGGTCCATGATGGCCCCATGGATGGACACCATGGATGAGGTTGGTCCATGATGGCCCCATGGATGGACACCATGGATGAGGTTGGTCCATGATGGACCCCCCCTCTCCCAATGTCCTCCCTGCAGGCTGCAGTTTGGAGGCCTGGGCCAATTGTCCGATGGGATCCTGGGCCTGGATGACTTCACCCGGAGCCGGGAGCGGCGCCTTTGGCCGGGCTATGACTACGTTGGCTGGCGCCGAGCTCCTGGGCCTCAAGCCCACGTGGAGCTGGAGTTCGAGTTCGAGGCGCTCCGGAGCTTCCGAGCCATGCAGGTGCCCCATGGAATGATGGGATGGTGGGAACTGGGGTGTTCCCATTGGAGACCCCAACCTCATCCCAACCTTAGGGGCTGGAGTCTCCATTGGAAACCCCTTTGTATGGTCCTTAAGTTCCCATTGGAGACTCCTTCCTATGCTCCTTAGCTTCCCATTGGAGACCCAACTTGAACCCCACCTCAGGGTCTAGCACTTCCCATTGGAGACCCAACCTCAGCAGCTGGAGCTTCCCATGGGATGCCCTTTGTCTTACCCCTCCAAAGGCATCATGGGACCCCACTGTCCCCCCAGGTCCACTGCAACAACATGCACACCCATGGGGTGAGCATCTTCAAAGAGGTGGAGTGTCTCTTTAAGAAGACCTTGGCCACAGCCTGGGAGCCCACCCCGGCCACCCACAGCCTGGCTGGGAGCATGAAGGACCCCAGCGCCCGCTCCATCATGGTGCCCCTTGGTGGGCGCCAGGCCCGCTTCATCCGGTGCCACTTCTTCTTCAGCGGGGAGTGGATGCTCTTCAGTGAGGTCACCTTCTTCTCAGGTTGGCTCTTGGGGTCAATGGTTGGGTGATGGGGCCCATGATTGGGTGATGGAGTCAATGGTTGGGTGGTGGGGTCAATGGTTGGGTGATGGAGTCAATGGTTGGGAGATGGGGTCAATGGTTGGGAGATGGAGTCAAAGGTTGGGTGATGGGGTCAATGGTTGGGAGATGGGGTCAATGGTTGGGTGATGGGGTCAATGGTTGGGTGATGGAGTCAATGGTTGGGAGATGGAGTCAAAGGTTGGGAGATGAGGTCAATGGTTGGGTGATGGGGTCAATGGTTGGGTGATGGGGTCAATGGTTGGGAGATGGGGTCAATGGTTGGGAGATGGAGTCAATGGTTGGGTGATGGGGTCAATGGTTGGGAGATGGGGTCAATGGTTGGGTGATGGAGTCAAAGGTTGGGAGATGGAGTCAATGGTTGGGTGATGGAGTCAATGGTTGGGTGATGGAGTCAATGGTTGGGAGATGGAGTCAATGGTTGGGAGATGGGGTCAATGGTTGGGAGATGGGGTCAAAGGTTGGGTGATGGGGTCAATGGTTGGGAGATGGGGTCAATGGTTGGGAGATGGAGTCAATGGTTGGGTGATGGGGTCAATGGTTGGGAGATGGGGTCAATGGTTGGGTGATGGAGTCAAAGGTTGGGAGATGGAGTCAATGGTTGGGTGATGGAGTCAATGGTTGGGTGATGGAGTCAATGGTTGGGAGATGGAGTCAATGGTTGGGAGATGGGGTCAATGGTTGGGTGATGGGGTCAATGGTTGGGAGATGGGGTCAATGGTTGGGTGATGGAGTCAATGGTTGGGTGATGGAGTCAATGGTTGGGAGATGGAGTCAATGGTTGGGAGATGGGGTCAATGGTTGGGAGATGGGGTCAATGGTTGGGTGATGGGGTCAATGGTTGGGAGATGGAGTCAAAGGTTGGGTGATGGGGTCAATGGTTGGGAGATGGGGTCAATGGTTGGGTGATGGAGTCAAAGGTTGGGAGATGGAGTCAATGGTTGGGTGATGGAGTCAAAGGTTGGGTGATGGAGTCAATGGTTGGGTGATGGGGTCAATGGTTGGGAGATGGGGTCAATGGTTGGGTGATGGAGTCAAAGGTTGGGAGATGGAGTCAATGGTTGGGAGATGGGGTCAAAGGTTGGGAGATGGGGTCAATGGTTGGGTGATGGGGTCAATGGTTGGGAGATGGAGTCAATGGTTGGGAGATGGGGTCAATGGTTGGGTGATGGAGTCAATGGTTGGGAGATGGAGTCAATGGTTGGGTGATGGGGTCAATGGTTGGGAGATGGGGTCAATGGTTGGGAGATGGAGTCAATGGTTGGGTGGTGGGGTCAATGGTTGGGAGATGGAGTCAATGGTTGGGTGATGGAGTCAATGGTTGGGTGATGGGGTCAATGGTTGGGAGATGGGGTCAATGGTTGGGTGATGGAGTCAAAGGTTGGGAGATGGAGTCAATGGTTGGGTGATGGAGTCAAAGGTTGGGAGATGGAGTCAATGGTTGGGTGATGGAGTCAAAGGTTGGGTGATGGAGTCAATGGTTGGGAGATGGGGTCAATGGTTGGGTGATGGGGTCAATGGTTGGGTGATGGAGTCAATGGTTGGGAGATGGGGTCAATGGTTGGGAGATGGGGTCAATGGTTGGGTGATGGAGTCAATGGTTGGGAGATGGAGTCAATGGTTGGGAGATGGGGTCAATGGTTGGGTGATGGAGTCAATGGTTGGGAGATGGGGTCAATGGTTGGGTGATGGAGTCAAAGGTTGGGAGATGGGGTCAATGGTTGGGTGATGGAGTCAAAGGTTGGGAGATGGGGTCAATGGTTGGGTGATGGAGTCAAAGGTTGGGAGATGGGGTCAATGGTTGGGTGATGGAGTCAATGGTTGGGAGATGGGGTCAATGGTTGGGAGATGGGGTCAAAGGTTGGGAGATGGGGTCAATGGTTGGGTGATGGGGTCAATGGTTGGGTGATGGAGTCAAAGGTTGGGAGATGGGGTCAATGGTTGGGTGGTGGGGTCAATGGTTGGGAGATGGAGTCAAAGGTTGGGAGATGGGGTCAAAGGTTGGGAGATGGGGTCAATGGTTGGGTGATGGGGTCAATGGTTGGGTGATGGAGTCAATGGTTGGGAGATGGGGTCAATGGTTGGGTGGTGGGGCCCATGGTTGGGTGATGGGGCCCATGGTTGGGTGATGGGGTCAATGGTTGGGTGATGGAGTCAATGGTTGGGTGATGGGGCCCATGGTTGGGAGATGGGGTCAACGGTTGGGTGGTGGGGCCCATGGTTGGGTGATGGGGCCCATGGTTGGGAGATGGGGTCAACGGTTGGGTGGTGGGGCCCATGGTTAGGTGACTGGGTTCTCAACCACCCCATGGGCCCCTTCATTGGTTGCTCCATGGGGCTCACCCCATAGATGTGGTGGAGGAGATTGTGGGGTCCAGTGGGTGGCCTCCAGCCATCCCCCCTGACCCCTCAGTGGGGGTCATGGCCATCCATGAGGACCAATGGCACGGGGATGTGGCCACCAACGTCACCACACCAGGTAAGGTGGGGCTTGATGGGATTGGTCCATGGTGGGACCATGGATGGAGTCCATTGATGGGATTGGTCCATGATGGCCCCATGGATGGACACTGCCCCCCTCCACCCCAATGCCAGCCCCAATGGACCCCAATCGAGGGCAACCAATGGCCAAAGCTGAGCACAGCCCCACGTCCATCCTGATTGGCTGCTTGGTGGCCATCATCCTGCTCCTGTTGGGCGTCATCTTCCTCATCCTCTGGCGCCTGTACTGGAAGAAGATCCTGGGCAAGGTGAATGGGACTGGGAGGGACTGGGATGAAGTGGGATGGACTGGGATGGGCTGGGATGGGCTGGGGGGGACTGGGGGGGTGTTGGTCGATCCGAGGGTCTCCCATAGGCCCGGCCATCGGAGGATGAGCTCCAGGTGCAGCTCTCGGTGCCCGGTGACACCATCGTCATCAACAACGTGACCGCGGCAGCGCGAGGCCCCCCCCGCTACGAGAGGATCCCACCGGAAGAGGGGGAGTACCAGGAGCCAACGCGGGTACCGGGGCCACCGGTACCACCGGGATATGGTGGGTGTATGGTGGTGATGGATGATGGATGGATGATGGATGGATGGATGATGGATGAGGGATGGATGGATGATGGATGAGGGATGGATGATGGATGATGATGATGGATGATGGATGGATGATGGATGGATGGATGGATGATGGATGATGATGGATGATGATGATGGATGATGATGGATGATGGATGGATGATGATGGATGATGGATGGATGGATGGATGATGGATGATGATGATGGATGATGGATGGATGATGGATGGATGATGATGGATGATGGATGGATGGATGATGATGGATGATGGATGGATGATGGATGATGGATGATGGATGATGGATGGATGATGGATGGATGATGATGGATGATGGATGGATGATGGATGATGATGATGGATGATGATGGATGATGGATGATGATGGATGATGGATGATGGATGATGGATGGATGATGGATGATGATGATGGATGATGATGGATGATGGATGGATGGATGATGATGGAAGATGGATGGATATATGGATATATGGATACATGGATGTATTCAAGGGGTGGAGCCTCCAGACCCCTCCCCTCTCCTAACCCCATACCCCAGCTCCCTTCACCAATCCAGGCTACCGCCTCCTGCTGGCCACCTACGCCCAGCCAATGGGAGGCCTCGCTCGCACCCCACCTGACGGGGCCAAGCCAATCAACACCGACGGTGAGGCGAAGCTCCGTCCCTTCCCTATTGACCGCTTTAGCCCCTCCCACCTCGTTCAAGCCCCGCCCCTTTCCCCCCAGCCCCGGAGGGCGGGGCCGAGGCCTACGCAGAAGCTGACGTCATCGGAGGCTCCGCCCACCCCGTGTCTGGCCCCGCCCCCTGCCCCGCCCTCCCGGCCTTCCCGCGCCGGCGCCTGCGCTTCCGGCAGAAGCTGGGGGAGGGGCAGTTCGGAGAGGTGAGCCACGCCCCCTTTTGGCGCCAAGCCACGCCCCCCAATGCCCATATAAGGCGATGGTGCAGCCACACCCCTTTTATCCCCGCCCGCTCAAGGCACAGTCGCGTCCCTTGGCGCAAACCACGCCTCCTTGAGCAAGCCCCGCCCCTTAACGCGGATTGGTGCCGGCCCCTCCCTCATGCTAATGAGGCCACGCCCCCCTCCTGCTTTGGCTCCGCCCCCTTTAGGTGCTGCTCTGCGAGGTCGAGGACCCCCAGGCGCTGCCGCCGGGGTCACGACCCCCGGACCTGCCGCGAGGGCGCCCCCTGCTGGTGGCCGTCAAGGTGCTGCGGCCGGACGCGACCAAGAACGCCCGGTGAGGGGGGGGTGAGGGGGAAATGGGGGTGTAAATGTGAGTAAATAGGGGTGTAAATGGGGGTAATATGGGGGCAAGTGGGGGGGAAATGGGGGTGTAAATTGGGGGTAAATAGGGGTGTAAATGGGGGTAATATGGGGGCAAATGGGGGGGAAATGGGGGTGTAAATTGGGGGTAAATTGGGGGCAAATGGGAGTGTAAATGGGGGATACATGGGAGTAAATGGGGTAAATGGGCATAAATGGGGGTAAATGTGGTGTAAATGAGGTGTAAATGGGGAGTAGATGGGGGTGTAAACTGGGGTTAATGGGGGGGTAAATGGTGGGGTATATGTGGGTGTAAATGGGGTGTTGACAGGATGTTAATGAGATGCAAATGGTGTAAATAGGGTGTAAATGAGGCACGAATGGGATGTTAGTGGTATGTAAATAGCCTGTCAATGGGATGTAAATAGGGTGTCAATAGGATGTTAATGAGATGCAAATGGCATGTAAATGAGGTGCAAATAGGATGTAAATAGAGTGTAAATGGGACTATGGATATGTTAATGGAATGCAAATGGGATGTATATAGTATGTAATGGGGTTATGAATATGTTAATGGGATGCAAATGGGGTGTCAGTGGGGTGTTAATGGGATGCAAATGGGATGTAAATGGGATTTACATGGTACGTCATTGGGGCGTCAATGGGATGTAACCGGGGTGTCAATGGGGTGTCAATGGGTCTGACTTGGGGGGGGGGCCCAGGCGGGACTTCCTGCAGGAGGCCCGCACCATGGGGCGCCTGCGGGACCCCAACATCGTGCGGCTGCTGGGGGTGTGCGCGGGGCCCGGCCCCCTCTGCATCATCACCGAGTACATGGAGCACGGGGACCTGCACCAGTTCCTGGGGGGGCCCGCGGGCAGCGCCCTCGGGTACGGAGCGGCCCCTTTAAGGCTTCGGGACACGCCCCCTGCCCCGTCAGCCACGCCCCTTTCCCTTTGGGTCTGCCCTTGCCATTTAGCCCCGCCCCTTCCCTCTAGGCCCTCCCATTGGCTTAAACCCCTTCTTTCCAGCCCCACCCCTTCCTATTGGCTCCACCCCTTCCCTTTAGCCACGCCTTCTCCCTTAGCCACGCCCCTCTATGCCCCACCCACTCCCTTTTACTCCACCCCTTCCTTTGGCCATGCCCATTTTAGCCATGCCTCATCCTATTAGCCCCGCCCCTTTCATCTTATCCAATCCTTTAGCCCCGCCCCTTACAGCCTATCCAATTATTTAGCCCCGCCCCTTCCCTTTAGCCCCGCCCCTTACAGCCTATCCAATTCTTTAGCCCCGCCCCTTCCCTTTAGCCACGCCCCTCCCCATTAGCCCCGCCCCTTTAAGCACACACCATCTCTTTAAGCCACGCCTCTTCCTTTAGCTCCGCCCCATTTCATCCTATCCAATCCCTTTCCCCTGCCCCTTCCCTTTAAGCCCCGCCCCTTCACTCCCATCCCTTTAGCCCCGCCCCTTTCACCCTAGCCAATCCCTTTACCCCCCCTTCCCTTTAAGCCCCGCCCCTTCACTCCCATCCCTTTAGCCCCGCCCCTTTCACCCTAGCCAATCCCTTTACCCCCCCCTTCCCTTTAGCCCCACCCCTTCCCACCCGACCCAATCCCCTCGAGCCCCGCCCCTCTAAGCCCCGCCCCCTGGCCGCAGCCTGCCGACGCTGGTGCACGTGGGGGCGCAGATCGCGTCCGGGATGCGCTTCCTGTCGGGACTGAACGTGGTGCACCGGGACCTGGCCACCCGGAACTGCCTGGTGGGCGCCGGCGTCACCGTCAAGGTCTCGGACTTCGGCATGAGCCGGCCCCTCTACAGCGCCCACTATTACCGCGTGCGGGGCCGGGCGCTGCTGCCCATCCGCTGGATGGCCTGGGAGTGCATCCTGATGGTGGGAACGGGGACGGGGATGGGAGCGCATCCTGATGGTGGGAACGGGGACGGGGATGGGAGCGCATCCTGATGGTGGGAATGGGGACGGGGATGGGAGCGCATCCTGATGGTGGGAACGGGGACGGGGATGGGAGCGCATCCTGATGGTGGGAACGGGGACGGGGATGGGAGCGCATCCTGATGGTGGGAACGGGGACGGGGATGGGAGCGCATCCTGATGGTGGGAACGGGGACGGGGATGGGAGCGCATCCTGGTGGTGGGAACGGGGACGGGGATGGGAGCGCATCCTGATGGTGGGAACGGGGACGGGGATGGGGTGGGAATGGGGACGGGGATGGGAGCGCATCCTGATGGTGGGAACGGGGACGGGGATGGGGTGGGAATGGGGACGGGGATGGGAGCGCATCCTGATGGTGGGAACGGGGACGGGGATGGGAGCGCATCCTGATGGTGGGAACGGGGACGGGGATGGGAGCGCATCCTGATGGTGGGAACGGGGACGGGGATGGGAGCGCATCCTGGTGGTGGGAACGGGGACGGGGATGGGGTGGGAATGGGGACGGGGATGGGAGCGCATCCTGATGGTGGGAATGGGGACGGGGATGGGATGGGAATGGGGACGGGGATGGGAGCGCATCCTGATGGTGGGAACGGGGACGGGGATGGGGTGGGAATGGGGACGGGGATGGGAGCGCATCCTGATGGTGGGAACGGGGACAGGGATGGGAGCGCATCCTGGTGGTGGGAACGGGGACGGGGATGGGAGCGCATCCTGGTGGTGGGAACGGGGACGGGGATGGGAGCGCATCCTGATGGTGGGAACGGGGACGGGGATGGGGTGGGAATGGGGTGGGAATGGGAGTGCATCCTCAGTGGGGTTCAATGGGATGCAATGGGGTGCAATGGGAATACAATGGGATGCAATGGGGTTCAATGGGATACAATGGGGTACAAGGGGTGCAATGGGGTTCAATGGGATGCAATGGGGTGCAGTGGGGCACAAAGGGGTTCAATTGGATACAATGGGGTACAAGGGGTGCAATGGGGTTCAATGGGATGCAATGGGGCCCGCAGGGCACCTTCACCCCTGCCAGTGACGCCTGGGCCTTCGGGGTGACGCTGTGGGAGGTGCTGACGCGGTGCCGGGAGCAGCCCTATGGGGGCCTGAGCGACGAGCAGGTCATTGCCAACGCCGGGCACCACTTCCGGGCCCAGGGCAGGCAGGTGGGCAATGGGGCAATGGGGGCTATGGGGGGAATGGGGGCAATGGGGGCTATGGGGGGAATGGGGGCAATGGGGGCAATGGGGCAATGGGGGCTATGGGGGGAATGGGGGCAATGGGGGAATGGGGGAATGGGGGCAATGGGGGAATGGGGGGAATGGGGGAATGGGGGCTATGGGGGGAATGGGGGCAATGGGGGGAATGGGGGCAATGGGGGCTATGGGGGGAATGGGGGCAATGGGGGCAATGGGGGAATGGGGGCTATGGGGGGAATGGGGGCAATGGGGGGAATGGGGGCAATGGGGGAATGGGGGCTATGGGGGGAATGGGGGCAATGGGGGCTATGGGGGGAATGGGGGCAATGGGGGCAATGGGGGAATGGGGGCTATGGGGGGAATGGGGGCAATGGGGGGAATGGGGGCAATGGGGGAATGGGGGCAATGGGGGAATGGGGGAACGGGGGCAATGGGGGCAATGGGGGCAATGGGGGCAGTGGGGGCAATGGGGGCAATGGGGGCAGTGGGGGCAATGGGAGGCAGTGAGGTCAGTGGGGGCAATGGGGGCAGTGGGGGCAATGGGGGGCAGTGAGGTCAGTGGGGGCAGTGGGGGCAATGGGGGCAATGGGAGGCAGTGAGGTCAGTGGGGGCAATGGGAGCAGTGGGGGCAATGGGGGCAGTGGGGGCAATGGGGGCAATGGGGGCAGTGGGGGCAATGGGGGCAGTGGGGGCAATGGGAGGCAGTGAGGTCAGTGGGGGCAATGCTGTTATCCCGGCTCCCCATCCCTATCCCAGGAATACCTGCCGTGCCCCCCGGGCTGCCCCCCCGCGCTCCATGGGGTGATGCTGCGGTGCTGGGCCCGGGATGCTGCCGATCGGCCGAGCTTCGGGCTCCTGCACCGCCTCCTGCGGGACCAATCCGGGGTGGCTTGAGCAGCGGCAGCATCATCATCAACATCAGCATCATCATCATCATCATCATCAACATCAGCATCATCATCATCATCATCATCATCATCAACATCAGCATCAACATCATCATCATCATCATCATCATCAACATCCTTCATCATCATCATCATCATCATCATCATCATTATCAACATCATCATCAACATCATCATCATCATCATCATCAACATCCTTCATCATCATCAACATCAGCAGCATCATCATCATCATCATCATCCATCATCATCATTATCAACATCATCATCAACATCATCATCAACATCATCATCATCATCATCATCAACATCATCAACATCAGCATCAACATCATCATCATCATCATCATCATCATCATCAACATCAGCATCATCATCATCATCATCATCAACATCAGCATCAACATCATCATCATCATCATCATCATTATCAACATCATCATCAGCATCATCATCATCATCATCATCAACATCCTTCATCATCATCAACATCCTTCATCATCATCATCATCATCATCATCATCCATCATCATCATTATCAACATCATCATCAACATCATCATCAACATCCTTCATCATCATCAACATCCTTCATCATCATCATCATCATCATCATCAACATCATCATCATCATCAACATCATCATCAGCATCATCATCAACATCCTTCATCATCATCAACATCATCATCATCATCAACATCATCATCAACATCATCATCAACATCCTTCATCATCATCAACATCCTTCATCATCATCAACATCATCATCAACATCATCATCATCATCAACATCCTTCATCATCATCAACATCAGCATCATCATCATCATCATCATCAACATCATCATCATCCTTCATCATCATCATCCTTCATCATCATCATCATCATCCTTCATCATCATCATCGTCATGATTGTCAATCATCATCAACATCAACATCCTTCATCAACATCATCCTTCATCATCAATATCATCATCAATACTCTCATCATCATCTTCATCATCATTCTCATCAACATCATCATCAATCCCCAACATCAGTCCTCAACATCATCATCATCATCATAATCAATATCATCCTTCAGCAGCAGCAGCAGCAGCATCAGTATCATCATCAATAATCAACATCATCATCATCAATATCATCATCATCGTCGTCACCTTCATCCTCATCCTCATCCTCACGGCCATCATCCTTCATCCCCTTCACCTTCCTTTGGCTTCAGCACCTCTTCCTGCTCCTCCTTCACCCCCTTAGAACCCTCCTCCTCTTCCTCCCTCCTCCATCTCCCTCCTCCCTCCTCTTCCTCCCCATTCCCTTCCCCTTCCTCTTCCTCCTCCCCACCCCTACCGATGCCCCCCCCATTGTGTGGAAGGGGCCAACGGGAGGGGGCGTGGCCTGATGGCAACGGGCGGAGCCTGCCAAAGGGGGGCGTGGCCTGATGGAAGGGGGCGTGGTCACGTGGGGCCATACCGGAGATGTTTACATTAATATATTGGATGTTTGGGGTCCTTTGGGTCTGTGTTGGATGGGGGGGGGGAAGCACCCATGGGTGCCCCTCGATGGGTGCCCGGACCTATAGATCACCCTATAGGTGGCCGCATCCCCCCCATAGGTGCCCATTTCCTTCCTATAGGTGCACATATCCCACCCATAGGTGCCCATATCCCACCCATAGGTGCCCATATGACCACCACAGGTGCCCATATCCCCCCATAGGTGCCCGTATCCCCCCTATAGGTGCCCATATCCCACCCATTGGTGCCTCAGTTCTCCCCAGGGTGCATATATGCCCCCTCCTAGGTGTCCATATCCCCCCTATAGGTGTCCATATCCGCCCATAAGTGCCTGTAATCCCCCTATAGGTGCCCATATCCCTTCCTTGCGTGCCTATATCTGCCTTATAGGTGCGCATATCCCCTCCTTGTGTGCCCATATCCACCACATAGGTGCCTATATACTCACCCCTAGGTCCAATATCCCCCTATAGGTGTCCATATCCCCCCTATAGGTGCCTATATCCCCCCTATAGGTGCCCATATCCCCCCTATAGGTGCCTATATCCCCCCTATAGGTGCCCATATCCCCCCTATAGGTGCCTATATCCCCCCTATGAGTGCCCATATGCCCCCCATAGATGCCCATATCCCACCTATAGGTGCCCATATCCCCCCTATAGGCGACTGCCTGGATCCTTCCTATAGGTGCCCATGTACCCCCCTTGGGTGCCAACATCCCCCATAGATGCCCATATGTCCCCCATAGGTGCCCATAATCACACATAGATGCCCATATCCCCCCTATAGGTGCCCATATCCCCCCTATAGGTGCCCATATCCCCCCTATAGGTGCCCATATTCCCCCTATAGGCGACCGCCTGGATCCTTTCCCCATCCCCCTTTATCTGGGAATGCAAAGGGTGGGAATGACGCAATCCCCCCCCCCCCCCCGTATCCATGACTCAGGACCGGGCAATGCCGGAATCTCCCCATTTCCTCCCCTTTCCTCTATAGGGACCCCCCCTATAGCCCAACCCTTGTGTGTGGGTGCCCCCCCCCATAGACACCCCTATAGGCACTCCCCTATAGACGTCCCTGCCCCCCCCCAGGGGGGGATATGGGGCTACAAGGGGCATATTAGGGGCTATAGTGGGACATAGGGGGTGTATAGGGGGTATGTGGGGCTCTAGGGGGTGTATAAGGTCTATAGGGGTGTATAGGGGCTATAGGGGTGTGTTGGGAGCTATAGGGGGTGTATAGAGGCTATAGGGGTGTATTAAGGTCTATAGGGGTGTATAGGGGCTATAGGGGTGTGTTGGGAGCTCTAGGGGGTGTATAAGGTCTATAGGGGTGTATAGGGGCTATAGGGGTGTGTTGGGAGCTATAGGGGGTGTATAGAGGCTATAGGGGTGTATTAAGGTCTATAGGGGTGTATAGGGGCTATAGGGGTGTGTTGGGAGCTCTAGGGGGTGTATAAGGTCTATAGGGGTGTATAGGGGCTATAGGGGTGTGTTGGGAGCTATAGGGGGTGTATAGAGGCTATAGGGGTGTATTAAGGTCTATAGGGGTGTATAGGGGCTATAGGGGTGTGTTGGGAGCTATAGGGGGTGTATAGAGGCTATAGGGGTGTATTAAGGGCTATAGGGGTGTATAGGGGGTGTATTATGAAGGGGCAATGGGGGCCATAGGGGTATTAGGGGCTCTAGGGGTGTATTAGGGATTATAGGGGGTATAGGGAGGGGTACAAGGGTATAGGGGTTGTACTGAGGGCTATATGGGGTGTATAAGGGGCTATAGCTCCTAATACACCCCTTTAGTTCCTGATACACCCCTTATACCCCCTCCATACACCCCCATATCCCCTATACACCCCCTATAGCTCCCTGTACCCCTCTATACACCCCTGTAGACCCTAATACACCCCATATAGACCCACGTTGCCCCCTATACACCCCTTATAGCCCCCTATAGCCCTTAATACACCCCTATAACCCCTAATACACCCCTTATAGCCCCAAATAGCCCCCTATACACCCTTATAACCCCCTATGGCCCCTAACACACCTGTTATAGCCCCCTATGGCCCTTAATACACCCCTACAGGCCCCGATACACGCCCTATAGCCCCACATCGCCCCCTATACACCCCTTATAGCCCCCTATAGCCCTTAATACACCCCCATAGGGCCCGATACATGCCCTATAGCCCCACATCGCCCCCTATACACGCTTATAGCCCCCTATCGCCCCTAATACACACCTTATAGTCCCCTATAGCCCTTAATACACCCCTTATAGCCCCACATCCCCCCCTATACACCCCCTATGGACCCCTATAGCCCCTAATACACCCCTTATAGCCCCATATCCCTCCCATATACACCCCCTGTGGCCCCCCATAAGCCCTAATACACCCCTATAGCCCCACCTAGCTCCCCATACACCCTCTATCACCTATTAGACAGCCCCTATACACCCCTTTGTCCCCTATAGCACCCCATACACTCCTACAGCGCTTCCTATGCCCCCCCACCTCCGGGCGGGAGGGCGTGGCCTCCCCGCTTAACCACGCCCCCTCCCCACCACCAGCCAATGGGAGCCACCGGGGGCGTGGCCTCCCCCTCCCCTATAAAAGCAGCAGCCGTGAGGCGCCGCCGCCATTTTGACGCCATGACCGTGCCCATGATGGCAGCGGCCGCCGCCACCACAACGTGCCCGGGCCAGGGCTGGAGCCCCCGGGGGGGGTATCCCGGTGCCGTGCCCCCTTCCCCGCCGCGCCACTTCACCTTCGAGCCCCCTTTGGGGCCCAGCTCCCCGCCCAGGCCCCGTCGGAAGCACCGGAGGGTCCTTTACCCGCCTGCTGTAAGTACCGGGCCTTGTGTTTGAGCCCATTCCCGGCTTCCCGAGGCCTATTCCCGGTTTCCCAGCGCAGGATGAGGCCCATTTCCCGGCGGGTGTGGGTTGAGTCACTTCCCCTGCCCTGCGGCTCTGCGACCTGACTCATCCCGTGTGGGGCCCGCGGGGTTGGGGGGGGCAGCGGGTATTTCCGCACCGCCGGGGGCGGATTTACCCCATAGCGGGGTTATTTACCCCATAGGGGGTCTATTTGCCCCAAGGGGGGTCTCTTTACCCCATAGGGGGTCTATTTACCCCATAGGGGGTCTATTGACCCCGGGGGGGCAGTTGTTTGCCCCAAGAGGGGGTCTGTTCACCCCATAGAGGGTCTATTTAACCCAAGGAGGGGGTTTATTGACCCCGTAGAGGGTCTATTTACCCCATAGGGGGTCTGTTAACCCCATAGGGGGTCTGTTGTCCCCAGGGGGGGCAGTTATTTGCCCCAAGGAGGAGGTCTATTGATCCCATAGGGGATCTATTGACCCCATAGAGGGTCTGTTGACCCCGGGAGGGGGCAGTTATTTGCCCCAAGAGGGGGTCTGTTTACCCCATAGAGGGGCTGTTTATCCCAAGGGAGGGGTCTCTTGACCCCATAGAGCATCTGTTTACCCCATAGGGTGCCTATTGACCCCATAGGGGGTCTATGCACCTCATAGAGGGTCTATTTACCCCGGGGGGGCAAGGGTATTAACCCCACTTCCCCTTCTGAACCTAAGCAGTCTTGCCCTTGGATGGCTTCCCTATGCCTGACCATGAAGTTATTGACCCCAAGGGGGGGCTCTTTGCCCCAAGGGGGGATTTATTTGCCCCAAGGGGGGGGTATTTATCACTTGTGACCCCATTCTTTTGCCCCCCCCCTCCCCCAGGTCCGGCGCCCCCCCCCAACGGAAGAGCCGAGCGTTGCCAAGAGGCTCCTGGTGCTGCTGTTGGCCGTGGTGAGCGCCCAAGTGTACAGCACCCCCGGGGAGGTGGCACCCGAAGCGGTTCCGTCCAGCCCAGGGACACCGGGAGCACCCATTCTGCCTGCTGGGACACCCAATGGGACACTGCCAGCACCCCCCCTGGGTGCTTCCTGCCCCCGTTTGCTGCTCTCGCCCATCCTGCGCCCCACCAGCTGCGCTGCTGCCCATTGAAGGGGCACCTGAGACTCTCACCCAGCACCCTTTGGGCTGTGCTGGAGCACGAGCTGTGCCCGAAGGGGACGGACATGGGGGGCCCATCGCCTTGGCCTCAGGGCTGGGCCGATACCCCTTCCCTGTGCACTCAGAGAGGCATTTAGCACCCATGGGTTACCCCTACCTCTCCCCCTTTGGGGGCTGCCTTTAGCACCCATGGGTGCTCCTCACTCACCTCACCTCATCCCCACCTCTTATTTATTGTATTTATATTAATTTAATGGAGATTTATTTAATTGGGGGGGTATTTAATGGGATATTTAATAACGAATGGTATTTATGGTGCTATTGGGTCATTGTGTGGCTGTTCCCCCATTGGGGGGGTCCTTGTGTACCCCAAACCCCCACCCCCACCCCTCCTTTACCCCCACTTATGCCATTACCCTCCTCGACATGGACCAAAATGGGGTTTTCCAGCTTTTCCACCCCAATTCCCAGGCTGAGGACGACGGGGGGGGGGGGGGTGTCACCCCATTCCCACCCTTTGGAAGGTGCCTGCTGCTGGGAATTGAGGTGAAATCCCGCTTGGAGAGGGAGGACAAGGCCACGAGGTGCCCCAGCTCTTGTTTATTGAAGGACTCAAAGACAAGGCGGGGATACAAAGTCACCGAAAGTACCAAAACCAACCCCAAAACCCCCTCGAGATTCTTAAAAAGGAAGCTGAAACCAGCTCCAGGTTGCTCCCCTTTCATGGGAACGCTGGGAAAAGCCCAGGATTGACTCTGCTCCATGCAGGATATTCCAGTCTTTCCTCCCGAACACATCCATAGCAGTGCCAATGACCCCAAATTGGGCTTTTTCCCCCCAAAATGGCACTTGAAGAGCAGCAGCACCCCCTTTTTGGGCCCAAACCCCACCGAGAAGACACATGACAGTGATAACCCCCCCTCCTCCCCCCATCTTCACCCCGTGGGACCCACCCCCAAACACGTTCTGCTCCAAGGAGCAAAATCCAGCAGGAAATGGGGGGGAAACCCCCAAAATCCCCCCCTTTTTTGGCCACTTCCTGCCTTGGATCCCACCTGGAAACAGCGGGAAGAGGGAGAAAGTGGGAAACCAGCCTTAAAATCATCTCCATTTAGCGGGAAATGGGATTTCCAGGCTTCCATCCACCCCAAAAGCAAAGGGAGGGTGATGGGCACTATCCCTATGTTCCATGAGGACCTTGGCATGGGGGAAAGAAGAACATTCCTGCTGTAAAAACACGGGATTTGGTTAAAAAGAGGGGGAAAAATGAAAGGGAAGGGTCCCCATCCCATAATTAGTCACCAAGACTTATAATGAGAACAAGCCCCCAAGGATGGGTCTTGTTGGCCAACCCCAGTTGGGCGTTGGGAAGAGGTTGGATCCATGGAATGAAGGCGACTTCCCCATCCTCTCGTGGATGCACCAAGACCGAACGGTTCCAGGTGGGAAGAACCTTCCCAATTGATGATGGCTCTCGTTGGCCAACCCCAGTTGGGTGTTGAGGACACTGGGAAGAGGTTGGATCCATGGAATGAAGGCGACTTCCCCATCCTCTCCTGGATACATCCAGACTGAACGGCTCCGGGTAGGAAGAACCTTCCCAATGGTGCCTCTTGTTGGCCAACCCCAGTTGGGTGCTGAGCGAGCTGGGCCCCATGGCCCAAAGGCGCCTTCCCCGTCCTCTCTCAACCCCCCCCCGGCTCCGGATGGGCCCATCCCAGCGCCGGGGCCGTGGGGCCGGGTTCAGTTGCTGAGGGACGAGGCCTGAGCCCCCGGGGCGGGAGCCGGGGGGAAGCAGGGCTGGGGGAAGGCGCGGGCAGGGAAGGGCAGGGCCCAGGGCAGCTCCAGCCCCGGCACCGCGCCGGGGAAAGGCGGCAGCGCCGGGACGGGCGCGAAGGGGCCGGCGAAGCCGGTGCCGTTGGTGCTGCCCGTGGTGCCGGGGCTGGCTTTGGCCTTGTCCCCGTTGTGGGTGCGCTGGTGCCGGTTGAGGTGGGAGCTGCGGCTGAAGCACTTCCCGCACGCCCCGCACTTGTAGGGCTTCTCGCCGGTGTGGACGCGCTGGTGGATGGTGAGCTCGGAGCGCTGGATGAAGCTCTTGCCGCACTCGCCGCACTGGTAGGGCTTCTCGCCCAGGTGGGTCCGTTGATGGGTGATGAGGTTGGAGGAGACGCTGAAGCACTTCCCGCACTCCCCACACTTGTAGGGCTTCTCGCCGGTGTGCATCCGGCGATGGATGGTGAGATCCGACTTCTGGATGAAGCCCTTGCCGCAGTCCCCGCAGGCGTACGGCTTCTCGCCCGTATGGATCCGCCGGTGCTTGACCAGCGCCGAGCGTTGCCCAAAGCCCTTCCCGCATTCCCCACACTTATAGGGCTTTTCCGGTGGTGGCACCGGAGCCGTTTCGGCCCCGCCGCCGGCAGCACCCGCTTCCAACCCGCAATCCAAGCACTGCTGCGCGCGCGGCCGCAATCCCATGGCCCCACCGCGGTTCTTGCCGCAATCCGGACACTTGGAAGCTTGTCCCGCGCCTGCCCCGGCTCCGTGGCAACGTTGGTGCTTCACCAACGCCGCGCCTTGCCCGAAGCATCGCCCGCATTGGGAGCACTGGAAGAGGCGCCCGTGGCGATGGGCGGCCAAGAAGGTGTTGAGATGCTCAGGACACCGATAGGAAGCCCGCTCGGCCGCGTGGATCTTCTGGTGCCGATCCAGGTGGGAGCTGACGCTGAAGCTCTTCCCGCATTCCGGACACGTGTAGGGCCGCTCGCCGGTGTGGACCCGTTGGTGCCGTTCCAGGTCGGACCGTTGGATGAAGCCTTTGCCGCAGTCGCCGCAGGCGAAGGGCCGCTCTCCGGTGTGGATGCGCCGGTGTTGGGTCAAGTTGGAGCCGCGGCTGAAGCTCTTGCCGCAGTCGCCGCAGCGATGGGGCCGCTCCCCGCTATGGGTCTTGCGATGCTTGGCCAAGGCGGAACGTTGGGAAAAGCTCTTCCCGCAATCGGGACAACGATGAGGAGCCGCCGAGCCCTCCGGGGCCGCCCGAGGCCGAGCGCGGGGTGGACCGGGGCCGCCGGCGTGGGTTTGGCGATGCCGGTCCAGGTGGGAGCTGACGCTGAACCTCTTGCCGCAGTCGGCGCACGGATACGGCCGCTCTCCCGTATGGACCCGGCGGTGCCGTTCCAGGTCGGACCGCTGGATGAAGCCTTTGCCGCAGTCGCCGCAGCGGTGGGGCCGCTCTCCCGTGTGGATGCGCCGGTGTTGGGCCAGGTTGGAGCCGCGGCTGAAGCCTTTGCCGCAGTCGCCGCAGCGATGGGGTTTGTCGCCGGCAGCGTCCGCTTGCCGGCAGCGCCGCCCGCATTCGGAACAGCGCCGGCTCCGGGAGCGCATCCGGGTCCCGCATTCGGAACAACCGGCCCGGAATGCCGCAGGTGCCGCAGGGGGTTCAATGGGGTGCTCTTGGCTTTGCGGGGCGGGGGCATCTTCCAAAGGGGGGTCCTCGGTGCCGGTGCCTGGAGGGGGAAAGCACGGAGGCCATGAAGCCACCACAGCATCACCAAGGTGGGCTTTGGGACGTCCTCTTCCAGTTGGGTGCTGGATCCATAGGGAGAGTGGTGGCCATCAGGGATCCATCCCTGCTCCGTCTCTCCATGGACCACATCGAGGGACAGCCAAGGGTGGATTCCCCACCAGGAGGATGGGATCCATGCGGAGGGAGCTTGGCAGGTTGGAGAACCTCATGGAGGAGGTCAATGGGATATGGAGGAGGTCCATGGGGACATGGAAGAGGTCCATGGGGTCATGGAGGAGGTCCATGGGGTCATGGAGGAGGTCTATGGGGACATGCAAAAGGTCCATGGGGACATGGATGAGGTCCATGGGGACATGGAAGAGGTCTGTGGGGCCATGGAGCTCTATGGGGCCATGGATGAGGTCTGTGGGGCCCTGCAGAAGCTCTATAGGGTGATGTCGTTCCCCCCCCCCTTTACCTCCATCCTTGGGAGCCTTCTTCCGGCTCCGGCGCTTCCCGGCCTGTCCCTGCTCCCGCACCAGCTCCCGCAGCATCTTCTCCACTTGGCTCCTGCCGGCTGTTTGCAGGATCAGGCCCAGCTGGCGCCGGAGGTCGGGATTGACCCCCCCATCCCCGGAGCTTCCCGAAGGCTGGAGCTGGGTGGGTTCCGCTTGTCCCTGGTCCCCTTCGCCTTCTCCACCTGCAAAAAGCCCTCTTAGATACCCAAAAAGCTGGGAATTGAGCCCAAAGGGGGGGCGTTCGGCAGCGATCCCAAAGGAGTCAACTCAAACTGAGGGGTTCCTCATGAAGCCAAAGGGACTCGACCCAAATTCCTCATGAATCCAATGGGATTCGACCCAAACTGGGGGGGTTCTCCATCAATCCCAAGGAATTCCCCTGAATTTGAGGTGGATTCACAAAATACCCACGGAATTCCCCCAAATTTGGGATGTTCTCCATCAATCCTACGGAATTCCCCCCAAATTGAGGGGTTTCTCCATTATTCCTAAGGAATCCACCCGAATTTGGGCATGTTCTCCACCAAACCTATGGAATTCAGCCCAATTTGGGGGGTTTCCACCCGGAATTCCAGGACTTACCCGACGCCAAGCCTCGTCTCCGATGGGATTCAGCGAATGCCGTGATCCGCGGCCAACTGATGGCGATCTCCTCGGCTGTGGGAGAAGGTGATGCTGGTCCTCAAGGCATCCCTAAATCCCATGCATGGGCTCCAAACCCCCCATTCCCAACCCATTTTGGGGTGAAATCCTCCGGATTTGGGACAAAAAGTGTTTCCAGCAGCACGGGCATCCCCCCGATCCCGACCTTGGGATGGGGGGTCCCAGATGTTCATGGAACGCCAATGGGATGCCAATGGGATTTCAATGGGATGCTCATGGGATGCCAATGGGATGCCAATAGGATATCAATGAGGTACCAATGGGATGCTCATGGGATGCCAATGGGATATCAATGGGATGCTCATGGGAAGCAAAAGGATGCCAATGGGATGCTCATGGGATGGCAATGGGAAACCAATGGGATGCCAATGGGATACCAATAGGATACCAATGGGATGCCAATGGGATACCAATAGGATACCAATGCGATGCTCATGGGATACCAATGGGAAATCAATAGGATACCAATGGGATACCATTGGGATGCCCATGGGATGCTCATGGGATACCAATGGGATGCCAATAGGATATCAATGGGATGCCAATGGGATACCAATGGGATGCTCATGGGATGCAAAGGGATACCAATAGGATGCTCATGGGAGGCCAACAGGATACCAATGGGATACCAGTGGGATACCAATGGGATGTTCATGGGATACCAAAGGGGTGCCAATAGGACATCAATGGGATAACGATGGGAAACCAATAGGATACCAACAGGATGCCCATGGGATGCTCGTGGTACCCAAACCACACCAGGGATGCTGCCAAGAGCCCCGGGGCCCCCCATAGCGACACCCCCCCCCCCCCCCGCCCCGCTCCAAAGGGAATGATCCCGGGATCCCCCCCATTCCTCACCCAAGGAAATGACGTTCTCGTAGCTCTCCTGCATCGCGACCCCCAGCTCCGGGGGGGCCTCGGGGTGCCCGCGCCCCACAAGCACGGCTCCGGGCCCTGCCAAGGGAACAGAGCCCCCCCCAACCCCCCCCATTGCTGTCAGCATCCCGGAATTCCCACTTTTCCCTATGGAAAAGAAGGGTCTGGGGGGGGTTGCCACCTATGGGACACACATATCCCTATGGGAAACACGTAGAGCCCTATGGGTTACACACATCCCTATGGGGGACACACATCCCTATGGGATACACACATCCCTATGGGACGCACGCATCGCTATGGGACACACACATCCCTATGGGATACACACATCCCTATGGGATACACACATCCCTATGGGACACACACATCCCTACAGGGGACAGGCACATAGACCCCTATGGGACACACACATCCCTATAGGGGACACACACGCAGGGACCCCTATGGGACACATATAAACCCCTATAGCGGACACACACACATCCCTATGGGACACACACATTCCTATAGGGGACACACAGTCCTCTATGGGACACACAGAGACCCCTATAGGGGACAGACAGACCCCTATGGGATACACACAGACCCCTATAGGGGACACACATCCTTATAGGAGACACAGAGACCCATAGGGGACGCACACCCCCCTATGGGCCACACAAACCCCTATAGGGGACCTATAGGTCCCCTATAGACCCCTATGGGGACCCCCCCTTTGGACGCTCCCATTTACCTGCGGGGGGGGGCCCGAAGCGGGGTCCTCGCCCCGCGCCGGTCCCGCTGGAGGCGGCTCCTGCTGTGACCCGGATGCAGTGGAGCGGGGGCCCCCCCCGCCCTCCCGCAGTGGTACGAGCCGGAGCCCCCTAGCGGCCCCCGCGTCCGCTTCATCACCCCCCCCCCCGCCAGCTCCGAGCGATGGTTCCGTCCGGAGCGCGCCTTGGGGCCCCTGTAGAGACAATGGGGAGGGCCCTATGGATGGGCGGCCCCTATAGGGACAATGGGGAGGGCCCTATAGAGACAATGGGGAGGGCCCTATGGATGGGCGGCCCCTATAGGGACAATGGGGAGGGCCCTATAGAGACAATGGGGAGGGCCCTATAGAGACAATGGGGAGGGCCCTATGGATGGGCGGCCCCTATAGGGACAATGGGGAGGGCCCTATAGAGACAATGGGGAGGGCCTAGGGATGGGCGGCCCCTATAGGGACAATGGGGAGGGCCCTATAGAGACAATGGGGAGGGCTTTATGGATGGGCGGCCCCTATAGGGAAAAAGGGGAGGGCCCTATAGAGACAATGGGGATGGCCCTATAGAGACAATGGGGAGGGCCCTAGGGATGGGCGGCCCCTATAGGGACAATGGGGAGGGCCCTATAGAGACAATGGGGAGGGCCCTATAGGGACAATGGAGAGCACCCTATAGGGACAATGGGGAGGGCCCTATGGATGGGTGGCCCCTATAGAGACAATGGGGAGGGCCCTATAGAGACAATGAGGAGCACCCTATAGAGGCAATGGGGAGGGCCCTATGGATGGGTGGCCCCTATAGAGACAATGGGGAGGGCCCTATAGAGACAATGAGGAGCACCCTATAGAGGCAATGGGGAGGGCCCTATGGATGGGCCGCCCCTATAGGGACAATGGGGAGCGCCCTATGGATGGGCGGCCCCTATAGGGACAATGGGGAGGGCCCTATAGGGACAATGGGGAGCGCCCTATAGGGACAATGGGGAGGGCCCTATAGAGACACTGGAGAGTGCCCTATGGATGAACAGCCCCTGTAGAGACAATGGAGAATCCCTATGGATGATCCCAAGGAGGTGCCCATGGAATGCCCATGGAGAACCCCATGGCCACCACCCCACAAGGGCCCTCCTTGGACCTCCCCCCTCCCCTATGGAACAGGAGGAGCCTCTTTGGGATTGGGACATCCGGAAGGTTGGACCCCCCCCCCCCGCCATTGGCCACGATTGAATCCCTTGGGATGATGGGAAGGGAATTCCACCCCCCCAAAAAGTGACCTCCGGTCCTTTGGTTTTCCATGCGGGAATTGCCGGGATCCCAAGGTCCTCCATGGGGAAGAAGGAGGCTCCAATGGGGTTTGCTCTATTTATTCACTACCGTCACAGCTCCAGCCATGGCCCCCCCATGCCCACCGCATCCCATGGTCCTCCTCCCATCCATGAGCTCCATCCCAAGGCTTTTCCTTGGATCCCGAAGGAAAACTCCTCCCCGCGCGCTCCCTTCCAAGCAGGGACGGGGCCGCCTCCTCCCTATTCCCAGTGGGGTCCCCCCATGTCCATGGAGGGGCTCCCGCGTCTCCAGAGCCGGGAGGTGGCCCCTTGGGCTTGTCCCCAAATCGGGCTCTTATGGGCCCAAACGGGGGCATTTGATGGTGGCGTCAGCAGGAGGGTGATGGAGATGGATCCCTATGGAGATGGATCCCTATGGAGATGGAGCCCTATGGAGATGGAGCCCTATGGAGATGGATCCCTATGGAGATGGTTCCCTATGGAGATGGATCCCTATGGAGATGGAGCCCTATGGAGATGGAGCCCTATGGAGATGGATCCCTATGGAGATGGTTCCATATGGAGATGGATCCCTATGGAGATGGAGCCCTATGGAGATGGAGCCCTATGGAGATGGATCCCTATGGAGATGGTTCCGTATGGAGATGGTTCCGTATGGAGATGGTTCCCTATGGAGATGGATCCCTATGGAGATGGTTCCCACTGGAGATGGTTCCCTATGGAGATGGATCCCTATGGAGATGGATCCTTATGGAGATGGATCCCTATGGAGATGGATCCCTATGGAGATGGTTCCTTATGGAGATGGTTCCCTATGGAGATGGATCCCTATGGAGATGGATCCCTATGGAGATGGTTCCGTATGGAGATGGCTCCCTATGGAGATGGTTCCCTATGGAGATGGATCCCTATGGAGATGGTTCCTTATGGAGATGGATCCCTATGGAGATGGATCCCTATGGAGATGGTTCCTTATGGAGATGGTTCCCTATGGAGATGGTTCCCTATGGAGATGGTTCCCTATGGAGATGGATCCCTATGGAGATGGTTCCGTATGGAGATGGTTCTGTATGGAGATGGTTCCCTATGGAGATGGTTCCGTATGGAGATGGTTCCTTATGGAGATGGTTCCCTATGGAGATGGATCCCTATGGATATGGTTCCCTATGGAGATGGATCCCTATGGAGATGGTTCCGTATGGAGATGGTTCCCTATGGAGATGGTTCCCTATGGAGATGGTTCCGTATGGAGATGGTTCCCTATGGAGATGGATCCCTATGGAGATGGTTCCCACTGGAGATGGTTCCCTATGGAGATGGATCCCTATGGAGATGGATCCCTATGGAGATGGATCCCTATGGAGATGGATCCGTATGGAGATGGTTCCGTATGGAGATGGATCCCTATGGAGATGGATCCCTATGGAGATGGTTCCGTATGGAGATGGTTCCCACTGGAGATGGTTCCCTATGGAGATGGATCCCTATGGAGATGGTTCCCTATGGAGATGGATCCCTATGGAGATGGATCCCTATGGAGATGGATCCCTATGGAGATGGATCCCTATGGAGATGGATCCGTATGGAGATGGTTCCGTATGGAGATGGTTCCCTATGGAGATGGATCCCTATGGAGATGGTTCCGTATGGAGATGGTTCCCACTGGAGATGGTTCCCTATGGAGATGGTTCCCTATGGAGATGGATCCCTATGGAGATGGATCCCTATGGAGATGGTTCCCACTGGAGATGGTTCCCTATGGAGATGGATCCCTATGGAGATGGATCCCTATGGAGATGGTTCCGTATGGAGATGGTTCCTTATGGAGATGGTTCCTGTTGGAGATGGTTCCCATTGGCCATGGAGCTGATTCCCATTGGAGACGGTTCCTCATGGAGCTGATTCCCTTTGGAGATGGCTCCTCCTGCCCTCCCCCCCCCCCCTTGAGCCTCCCCTCGCATCCACGCTCCCATTCCCTCGGGAGGGACCCCCCCTTCCCATCCTCCCCCCCCTTCCCCCGGGTCCCCTTCTCCCCCCCCCCCTTTACCCCTGCACCCCCCCGTCCTTCCCGGCCGGATCCCGCCGGAGCCGGGCGCGCTCGGCGTGGGCGCGCTGGTGCTTGTGGAAGTGCACGGTGCTGTTGAAGCTCTTCCCGCACTCCCCGCACACGTGGGGCCGGCCCCCGTCGTGGATGCGCTGGTGCCGGTAGAGGTGCGAGGTCCTCCCGAAGCGCTTCCCGCAGGCGCCGCACTCGTAGGGCCGCTCGCCCGTGTGGATGCGTTGGTGCCGCTGCCAATGGGAGCTCCAGGAGAAGCTCTTCCCGCAGGCGCCGCAGCGGAACGGCTTCTCGGCGCCGCCGCCGCTCCCGCCCAGGTGCAGCCGTTGGTGCTGGACCAGGGCCGGAGCGTCGCCGAAGCTCTTGCGGCACAGGGAGCACTTGTAGGGCCGCTGGCCCCGGTGGGTGCGCTGGTGGCGCTCGAAGTGCAGGATGCTCCCGAAGGAGCGCCCGCAGTAGGTGCAGATGTAGGAGCGGCCCCCGGCATGGGTGCGTTGGTGCCGGTAGAGGTGGGAGCTGCGCCCGAAGCGCTTCCCGCATTCCGGACACGCGTACGGCTTCTCCCCAGTGTGGACCCGCTGGTGGCGATGGAAGTGGGAGCTCCAAGTGAAGCTCTTCCCGCACTCCACGCATTGGAAAGGCAAGCGGCCCGTGTGGAGGCGGCGATGGGCCACGAGGTCCTTGCGGCGCCGGAAGCTCTTCCCGCAGTCCTGGCACGGATGGGACGCGCTCCGGGATGGAGCCGGTTGGGATCCGTGGGAGCGTTGGTGCCGGTAGAGGTTGGAGCTGACGTTGAAGCTCTTGCCGCAATGGAGGCACCGGAATGGCTTCTCCCCGGTGTGGGTCCTTTGGTGCTTGCTGAAGTGGGAGCTGCAGGTGAAGCTCTTCCCGCATTCCAAGCATTGGAAGCTCTTCTGGAGCACGATGATGCTCGGGAGGTTGGGAAAGGCTCCGGGGCCGCCTTTGGTCGCCACGGCAACGGGATGCTCCCGGGGCTGGACCACGGTCCAACGCAGCGCCTCCCGCTGGCTGCCCGCGGGAGCATCCCCCATGGGGGGGGCCGGGGGGGCGTCCGGGGGGCTCAGGGGGGCTAAAAAGGAGGGGGAATGGGGTCAGGGATGGGATGGAGAGCGCGATCCCGGCGGGAATAGCGAAGGGGATGGGGACGCAAACAGGATGGAGACACCAATCCCTATGGGAACGTTAAAGGGGATGGAGACACCAATCCCTATGGGAATGTCGAGGGGGGGATGGAGACACCAATCCCTATGGGAACGTCAAAGGGGATGGAGACACCAATCCCAATGGGAATGTCGAGGGGGGGATGGAGACACCAATCCCTATGGGAATGTCGAGGGGGGGATGGAGACACCAATCCCTATGGGAACGTCAAGGGGGGATGGAGACACCAATCCCTATGGGAACGTTAAAGGGGATGGAGACACCAATCCCTATGGGAACGTCAAAGGGGATGGAGACACCAATCCCTATGGGAACGTTAAAGGGGATGGAGACACCAATCCCTATGGGAACGTCAAAGGGGATGGAGACACCAATCCCTATGGGAACGTTAAAGGGGATGGAGACACCAATCCCTATGGGAACATCAAAGGGGATGGAGACACCAATCCCTATGGGAACGTTAAAGGGGATGGAGACACCAATCCCTATGGGAACATCAAAGGGGATGGAGACACCAATCCCTATGGGAACGTTAAAGGGGATGGAGACACCAATCCCTATGGGAACGTTAAAGGGGATGGAGACACCAATCCCTATGGGAACATCAAAGGGGATGGAGACACCAATCCCTATGGGAACGTCAAGGGGGGATGGAGACACCAATCCCTATGGGAACGTCAAAGGGGATGGAGACACCAATCCCTATGGGAACATCAAAGGGGATGGAGACACCAATCCCTATGGGAACGTCAAAGGGGATGGAGACACCAATCCCTATGGGAACGTTAAAGGGGATGGAGACACCAATCCCTATGGGAACGTCAAAGGGGATGGAGACACCAATCCCAATGGGAATGTCGAGGGGGGATGGAGACACCAATCCCTAGGGGAACGTCAAAGGGGATGGAGACACCAATCCCTATGGGAATGTCGAGGGGGGATGGAGACACCAATCCCTATGGGAACGTTAAAGGGGATGGAGACACCAATCCCTATGGGAACGTCAAAGGGGATGGAGACACCAATCCCTATGGGAACGTCAAGGGGGGATGGAGACACCAATCCCTATGGGAACGTCAAAGGGGATGGAGACACCAATTCCTATGGGAACGTCAAGGGGGGATGGAGACACCAATCCCTATGGGAACGTCAAAGGGGATGGAGACACCAATCCCTATGGGAACGTTAAAGGGGATGGAGACACCAATCCCTATGGGAACGTCAAAGGGGATGGAGACACCAATCCCTATGGGAACGTCAAAGGGGATGGAGACACCAATCCCTATGGGAATGTCAAGGGGGGATGGAGACACCAATCCCTATGGGAACGTTAAAGGGGATGGAGACACCAATCCCTATGGGAATGTCGAGGGGGGATGGAGACACCAATCCCTATGGGAACGTTAAAGGGGATGGAGACACCAATCCCTATGGGAATGTCGAGGGGGGATGGAGACACCAATCCCTATGGGAACGTTAAAGGGGATGGAGACACCAATCCCTATGGGAACGTCAAGGGGGGATGGAGACACCAATCCCGATGGGAACGTTAAAGGGGATGGAGACACCAATCCCTATGGGAACGTTAAAGGGGATGGAGACACCAATCCCTATGGGAACATCAAAGGGGCTGGAGACCCCCATCCCCATCGGACCTGCTGGCTCCAGGTCTCCATCCCATTCCCAAGGCTGAGGAGCTCCAGCCCCATCTCAGCTCCCCGCTTACCCTGCATCCCGGGGGGGTCGCAGGCATCGTCCTCCCCATCGCCCCCAAACAGCTCCGGCTCCTCCGGCTCCTCCGATCCCCAGGGATCCATGTCCCGGTCGCTGGCACGGGGACACTGCAGGGATAGGGGGGAACCCCCCCTTTAACCCCCATTCCCAATCCCAATGGATCCGTATGGGATGGAGGGGACCCCCATTGCCTCCCATTCCACTGGCTCCACATGGGATGGAGGGGACTCCCTTTACCCCATATCCCAACAGATCCACATGGGATGGACGGGACCCCCATTCCCCCCCATCCCCATCCCCACCTCCTCCATAGGGATGCAGGGACCCCCCCCTTAACCCCCATTCCCAATCCCACCGGATCCACATGGGATGGACGGGACCCCCATTCCGCCCCATCCCCATCCCCACCTCCTCCATAGGGATGCAGGGACCCCCCCCTTAACCCCCATTCCCAATCCCACCGGATCCACATGGGATGGACGGGACCCCCATTCCGCCCCATCCCCATCCCCACCTCCTCCATAGGGATGCAGGGACCCCCCCCTTAACCCCCATTCCCAATCCCACCGGATCCACATGGGATGGACGGGACCCCCATTCCCCCCCATCCCCATCCCCACCTCCTCCATAGGGATGCAGGGACCCCCCCCTTAACCCCCATTCCCAATCCCACCGGATCCACATGGGATGGACGGGACCCCCATTCCGCCCCATCCCCATCCCCACCTCCTCCATAGGGATGCAGGCACCCCCCCCTTAACCCCCATTCCCAATCCCACCGGATCCACATGGGATGGACGGGACCCCCATTCCGCCCCATCCCCATCCCCACCTCCTCCATAGGGATGCAGGGACCCCCCCCTTAACCCCCATTCCCAATCCCACCGGATCCACATGGGATGGACGGGACCCCCATTCCGCCCCATCCCCATCCCCACCTCCTCCATAGGGATGCAGGGACCCCCCCCCCCCCCCATAGCCCGGACAAAGCCGGGCGGCGCCGATACCATTGAGGCGAGAGAGGAGGGGGGGGCCTCTCCTCATTCCCCAGCCCCAAAACCCTACCGGGAACCCCCCCCGGATCCCGCACCCACAAAAGCGGCTCCGATGCCTCCGATCCCTTCGATCCCGATGGCTCCAGCGTGCGCCCTATCCCGGCTTCCCCCCCTTTTCCTGTCTATGGGGGGGATCCCCCCCCCCGACCCGTATCCCTGTTGCTCCATCCCCTTCCTGTGTGCCCTGGCTCACGGAGCCGGCGTGCAACAGCCCCGGCGCCGCCCCCTCCTCGCTTTATCCCCCCCATATCCCGGTATTCCCACCCCATATCCCATATTCCCACCCCATATCCCATATTCCCACCCCACATCCCGAATTCCCACCCCATATCCCGGTATTCCCACCCCATATCCCGAATTCCCACCCCATATCCCGTATTCCCACCCCATATCCCATATTCCCACCCCACATCCCATATTCCCACCCCACATCCCATATTCCCACCCCATATCCCGGTATTCCCACCCCATATCCCGGTATTCCCACCCCATATCCCGGTATTCCCACCCCATATCCCATATTCCCACCCCAAATCCCATATTCCCACCCCATATCCCGGTATTCCCACCCCATATCCCGGTATTCCCACCCCATATCCCGGTATTCCCACCCCATATCCCGTATTCCCACCCCACATCCCATATTCCTACCCCATATCCCGGTATTCCCACCCCATATCCCGTATTCCCACCCCCTATCCCGTATTCCCACCCCCTTAACCCCATCCCCATCCGTTGCTCCATCCCCTCCGCATCCCGCCGCCATCGGGACCAGGTAACGGGGGGGGACCAATGGAGGCCGGCGGAGGGGGGGGGATAACGCGATCCGCGCTCCTATAGGAATGTAACGGGGGGGGGGCCCCATCATCTTCTCCCCGCTTCCCCCCCCCTCTTTAAGCCCTCATCCCGCTTCCCTCCGGTCGAATTCCCACTTCCCTTCCCACCGGATCCAGCCGCGTTGTTTGCACCCCCCCCCATCCCTCTTTTCATTGCCCCAAAGCCCCGTTGGACCCCCCCATAACACCCTTGGACCCCTCCATAGCCCCATTGAACCCCCCCATGGCCCCATTGAACCCCCCTAGAACCCCTTTGGACCCCTCCATAGCCCCATTGAACCCCCCCATGGCCCCATTGAACCCCCCTAGAACCCCTTTGGACCCCTCCATAGCCCCATTGAACCCCCCCATGGCCCCATTGAACCCCCCTAGAACCCCTTTGGACCCCCCCATAACCCCATTGAACCCCCCCATGGCCCCATTGAACCCCCCTAGAACCCCTTTGGACCCCCCCATAACCCCATTGAACCCCCCCATGGCCCCATTGAACCCCCCTAGAACCCCTTTGGACCCCCCCATAACCCCATTGAACCCCCCCATGGCCCCATTGAACCCCCCTAGAACCCCTTTGGACCCCCCCATAGCCCCATTGAACCCCCCCATAGCCCCATTGAACCCCCCCATGGCCCCATTGAACCCCCCTAGAACCCCTTTGGACCCCTCCATAGCCCCATTGAACCCCCCTAGAACCCCTTTGGACCCCCCCATAGCCTCATTGAACCCCCCCATGGCCCCATTGAACCCCCCTAGAACCCCTTTGGACCCCTCCATAGCCCCATTGAACCCCCCCATAGCCCCATTGAACCCCCCCACGGCCCCATTGAACCCCACCACGGCCCCATTGAACCCCCCCCAAAGCCCCATTGAACCCCTCCATAGCCCCCTTGGACCCCCCATAGACCCCTATGGACCCCAATAGCTGTGCTGGGACCCCCCAAACCTCCTTGGTTCCATTGCAGTGCTTGGTGACCTCCCCATCCCAGCCCCATCCCAGCCCCATTCCAGGCCTGGGAAGAGCTTTCCCACCGGGATAAGATGCAGGAGAGCTACGAGAGCGTCATCTCCTTGGGTGAGGCTCCAATTCCCGACGTTATTCCCTCATCCTTTGGAATTCCAAGACGATTCCCCTCAAATCCGTGTGGTTGAGGTAATTCCAGGCTTGGAATTCCGGGACTGGGATGAGCCATGATCCCGATCCCATTGTTATCCATAGCGGAAGAGATCGCCATCAGTTGGCCAAGGATCACGGCCTTCGCCGAATCCCATCGTAGGAGGGGAATGGTTTCCGGTAAGTCCCATTGGAATTCCATTGGGAAGCTCCCATTGGGCTTCCATTGGGATAAAAGGCATGGAATGATGGGATGGATGCAACCAGCATCACGGGGGCAACCAAGTGATGGGGTTGGGTGGCCATTGGGAAGCTCCCATTGGAATTCCATTGGGATAAAAGGCATGGAATGATGGGATGGATGCAACCAGCATCATGGGGGCAACCAAGTGATGGGGTTGGGTGGCCATTGGGAAGCTCCCATTGGAATTCCATTGGGATAAAGGGCATGGAATGATGGGATGGATGCAACCAGCATCACGGGGGCAACCAAGTGATGGGGTCGGGTGGCCATTGGGAAGCTCCCATTGGAATTCCATTGGGATAAAGGGCATGGAATGATGGGATGGATGCAACCAGCACAATGTGGGCAACCAACCGATGGGGTTGGGAGGCCATTGGGAAGCTCCCATTGGAATTCCATTGGGATAAAAGGCATGGAATGATGGGATGGATGCAACCAGCATCATGGGGGCAACCAACCGATGGGGTCGGGTGGCCATTGGGAAGCTCCCATTGGAATTCCATTGGGATAAAGGGCATGGAATGATGGGATGGATGCAACCAGCATCATGGGGGCAACCAAGTGATGGGGTTGGGTGGCCATTGGGAAGCTCCCATTGGAATTCCATTGGGATAAAGGGCATGGAATGATGGGATGGATGCAACCAGCATCACGGGGGCAACCAAGTGATGGGGTCAGGTGGCCATTGGGAAGCTCCCATTGGTATTCCATTGGGATAAAAGGCATGGAATGATGGGATGGATGCAACCAGCATCACGGGGGCAACCAAGTGATGGGGTCGGGTGGCCATTGGGAAGCTCCCATTGGAATTCCATTGGGATAAAGGGCATGGAATGATGGGATGGATGCAACCAGCACAATGTGGGCAACCAACCGATGGGGTTGGGAGGCCATTGGGAAGCTCCCATTGGAATTCCATTGGGATAAAGGGCATGGAATGATGGGATGGATGCAACCAGCATCATGGGGGCAACCAAGTGATGGGGTTGGGTGGCCATTGGGAAGCTCCCATTGGAATTCCATTGGGATAAAGGGCATGGAATGATGGGATGGATGCAACCAGCATCATGGGGGCAACCAAGTGATGGGGTCGGGTGGCCATTGGGAAGCTCCCATTGGAATTCCATTGGGATAAAGGGCATGGAATGATGGGATGGATGCAACCAGCACAATGTGGGCAACCAACCGATGGGGTTGGGAGGCCATTGGGAAGCTCCCATTGGAATTCCATTGGGATAAAGGGCATGGAATGATGGGATGGATGCAACCAGCATCATGGGGGCAACCAAGTGATGGGGTCGGGTGGCCATTGGGAAGCTCCCATTGGAATTCCATTGGGATAAAGGGCATGGAATGATGGGATGGATGCAACCAGCATCACGGGGGCAACCAAGTGATGGGGTCGGGTGGCCATTGGGAAGCTCCCATTGGAATTCCATTGGGATAAAGGGCATGGAATGATGGGATGGATGCAACCAGCATCATGGGGGCAACCAAGTGATGGGGTTGGGTGGCCATTGGGAAGCTCCCATTGGAATTCCATTGGGATAAAGGGCATGGAATGATGGGATGGATGCAACCAGCATCACGGGGGCAACCAAGTGATGGGGTTGGGTGACCATTGGGAAGCTCCCATTGGTATTCCATTGGGATAAAAGGCATGGAATGATGGGATGGATGCAACCAGCATCATGGGGGCAACCAAGTGATGGGGTCGGGTGGCCATTGGGAAGCTCCCATTGGAATTCCATTGGGATAAAGGGCATGGAATGATGGGATGGATGCAACCAGCACAATGTGGGCAACCAACCGATGGGGTTGGGAGGCCATTGGGAAGCTCCCATTGGAATTCCATTGGGATAAAGGGCATGGAATGATGGGATGGATGCAACCAGCATCATGGGGGCAACCAAGTGATGGGGTTGGGTGGCCATTAGGAAGCTCCCATTGGAATTCCATTGGGATAAAAGGCATGGAATGATGGGATGGATGCAACCAGCATCATGGGGGCAACCAACCGATGGGGTCGGGTGGCCATTGGGAAGCTCCCATTGGAATTCCATTGGGATAAAGGGCATGGAATGATGGGATGGATGCAGCCAGCATCACGGGGGCAACCAAGTGATGGGGTTGGGTGGCCATTGGGAAGCTCCCATTGGAATTCCATTGGGATAAAGGGCATGGAATGATGGGATGGATGCAGCCAGCATCACGGGGGCAACCAAGTGATGAGGTCGGGTGACCATTGGGAAGCTCCCATTGGAATTCCATTGGGATAAAGGGCATGGAATGATGGGATGGATGCAGCCAGCATCACGGGGGCAACCAAGTGATGGGGTCGGGTGACCATTGGGAAGCTCCCATTGGTATTCCATTGGGATAAAAGGCATGGAATGATGGGATGGATGCAACCAGCATCATGGGGGCAACCAAGTGATGGGGTCGGGTGGCCATTGGGAAGCTCCCATTGGAATTCCATTGGGATAAAAGGCATGGAATGATGGGATGGATGCAACCAGCATCATGGGGGCAACCAACCGATGGGGTTGGGTGGCCATTGGGAAGCTCCCATTGGAATTCCATTGGGATAAAGGGCATGGAATGATGGGATGGATGCAACCAGCATCACGGGGGCAACCAAGTGATGGGGTCGGGTGGCCATTGGGAAGCTCCCATTGGAATTCCATTGGGATAAAGGGCATGGAATGATGGGATGGATGCAACCAGCATCACGGGGGCAACCAAGTGATGGGGTCGGGTGACCATTGGGAAGCTCCCATTGGTATTCCATTGTGATAAAAGGCATGGAATGATGGGATGGATGCAACCAGCATCATGGGGGCAACCAAGTGATGGGGTCGGGTGGCCATTGGGAAGCTCCCATTGGAATTCCATTGGGATAAAGGGCATGGAATGATGGGATGGATGCAGCCAGCATCACGGGGGCAACCAAGTGATGGGGTCGGGTGGCCATTGGGAAGCTCCCATTGGAATTCCATTGGGATAAAGGGCATGGAATGATGGGATGGATGCAGCCAGCATCACGGGGGCAACCAAGTGATGGGGTCGGGTGGCCATTGGGAAGCTCCCATTGGAATTCCATTGGGATAAAGGGCATGGAATGATGGGATGGATGCAACCAGCATCACGGGGGCAACCAAGTGATGGGGTCGGGTGACCATTGGGAAGCTCCCATTGGTATTCCATTGTGATAAAAGGCATGGAATGATGGGATGGATGCAGCCAGCATCACGGGGGCAACCAAGTGATGGGGTTGGGTGGCCATTGGGAAGCTCCCATTGGAATTCCATTGGGATAAAGGGCATGGAATGATGGGATGGATGCAACCAGCATCACGGGGGCAACCAAGTGATGGGGTCGGGTGGCCATTGGGAAGCTCCCATTGGAATTCCATTGGGATAAAGGGCATGGAATGATGGGATGGATGCAACCAGCATCACGGGGGCAACCAAGTGATGGGGTCGGGTGGCCATTGGGAAGCTCCCATTGGAATTCCATTGGGATAAAGGGCATGGAATGATGGGATGGATGCAACCAGCATCACGGGGGCAACCAAGTGATGGGGTCGGGTGACCATTGGGAAGCTCCCATTGGAATTCCATTGGGATAAAGGGCATGGAATGATGGGATGGATGCAACCAGCATCACGGGGGCAACCAAGTGATGGGGTCGGGTGACCATTGGGAAGCTCCCATTGGAATTCCATTGGGATAAAGGGCATGGAATGATGGGATGGATGCAACCAGCATCACGGGGGCAACCAAGTGATGGGGTCGGGTGACGCGGCCCCATCTCCCCCCGTCCTTTCCCCCGTAGACGCGGCGGCGTTGAGCGAGACCGAGGACGAGGACCCCGCCGCGGGCGGTGCGGACCAAGCGGTCCCCGCGTCCCCCCCTTGCCCAAACGCGCCCGGCGCCGTTCCCGGCCCCGCGGGCAGCTGCAAAGCAGGCGAAGCCCCCCCCCGAGCCGAGCTGCATCCCCCCAAGGCGGCGCGGAAGCGCCCGGGAAGCCAGCGGAGCTTCCGGAAGTTCCCGGCGCGCTCGCTGTCGGCTGCCAACCGGTGCCAGGACTGCGGCAAAGCGGCGGCGTTCCCGAAGCGGCCCCGCGCCTGCCCGGCCTGCGGGAGGTGCGTGCGGTTGAGCGCGGCCCTCCTGGGCCCCGCGCGGCGCCGCGCCGCGGACCGGCCCTCCAAGCGCCCCGACGGCGGCAAGAGCTGCGGGCCGGGCCAGTGCGGGGTGTGCGGGAAGAGCTTCCCGGCCGGCTCCGGCTTGGCGAAGCCCCGGGAGCTGCCCGCCGAGGAGAAGCCCTACAAGTGCGGCGACTGCGGGAAGGGCTTCCATTGGAATTCCCACCTGGAGCGGCACCGCCGCATCCACACGGGCGAGAAGCCCTACGCCTGTCCCGACTGCGGGAAGAGCTTCAGTTGGAGCTCCCACCTCGACCGGCACCGCCGCACCCACGGCGAGGCTCCGTGCCGGCGCTGCCGGCTCCCGGCCGGCGCTCCCAAAGCCTCGGAGAAGCCTTTCCAGTGCGGGGAGTGCGGGCAGGCCTTCGCCAGGAGCGCGGCGTTGGCCAAGCACCGGCGCGCGGGGCACGGCGCCGAGCGGCCGCAGCGGTGCGGGCAGTGCGGGAAGGCCGTGGGCTCGAGCGCGGCCCCGGCGCAGCCCCAGCGGCGCCCCGGCGCCGGCAAAGCTTTCCAATGCGGGGATTGCGGCAAGAGCTTCGCCTGGAGCTCCCACCTGGACCGGCACCGCCGGATCCATCGGGGAGAGAAGCCGTACCGGTGCGGGGCGTGCGGGAAGAGCTTCTCGCAGAGCTGCCACTTGGAGCGGCACCACCGCGTGCACGAGGCCGGGCGGTGCGGGCTGAGCGCGGGCAGCGCCAAGGCGGCGGCGGCGGCGGGGCCCGGCGGGTGCAAGGAGTGCGGGCAGGGCGCGGGGAAGGTGCGGCACCGCGGGACGCAGACCAGCGAGAGGCCGTACGCCTGCGGCGACTGCGGCAAGAGCTTCGGGCAGAACTCGGCGCTGGCCAAGCACCGGCGCATGCACACCGGCGAGAAGCCGCACGCCTGCGGCGAGTGCGGGAAGAGCTTCGGCGTCCGCTCCAACCTCGTCAAGCACCAACGGACCCACCTGGGCGAGAAGCCCTACAAGTGCGGCGAGTGCGGCAAGGGCTTCATCCAGAAGTCGGACCTCACCAAGCACCGGCGCATGCACACCGGCGAGAAGCCGTACGCCTGCGGCGAGTGCGGGAAGTGCTTCAGCGTCTCCTCCAACCTCATCAAGCACCAACGCATCCACCTGGGCGAGAAGCCCTACCAGTGCGGCGAGTGCGGCAAGAGCTTCATCCAGCGCTCCGAGCTCACCATCCACCAGCGCGTCCACACCGGCGAGAAGCCCTACAAGTGCGGGGCGTGCGGGAAGTGCTTCAGCCGCAGCTCCCACCTCAACCGGCACCAGCGCACCCACAACGGGGACAAGGCCAAAGCCAGCCCCGGCACCACGGGCAGCACCAACGGCACCGGCCCCTTCGCCGGCCCCTTCGCGCCCGTCCCGGCGCTGCCGCCTTTCCCCGGCGCGGTGCCGGGGCTGGAGCTGCCCTGGGCCCTGCCCTTCCCTGCCCGCGCCTTCCCCCAGCCCTGCTTCCCCCCGGCTCCCGCCCCGGGGGCTCAGGCCTCGTCCCTCAGCAACTGAACCCGGCCCCACGGCCCCGGCGCTGGGATGGGCCCATCCGGAGCCGGGGGGGGGTTGAGAGAGGACGGGGAAGGCGCCTTTGGGCCATGGGGCCCAGCTCGCTCAGCACCCAACTGGGGTTGGCCAACAAGAGGCACCATTGGGAAGGTTCTTCCTACCCGGAGCCGTTCAGTCTGGATGTATCCAGGAGAGGATGGGGAAGTCGCCTTCATTCCATGGATCCAACCTCTTCCCAGTGTCCTCAACACCCAACTGGGGTTGGCCAACGAGAGCCATCGTCAATTGGGAAGGTTCTTCCCACCTGGAACCGTTCGGTCTTGGTGCATCCACGAGAGGATGGGGAAGTCGCCTTCATTCCATGGATCCAACCTCTTCCCAACGCCCAACTGGGGTTGGCCACCGAGACCAAACACTTTGGGGCTGTTCTGTCCGTTTTTCCAGGAATTCCATGGGATTTTGGGGCTCTGGTGGTTTTCCAGGCGGATTTTGCCCCGGATTCCATGCTGGTGGGTGGGGTTTGCCAGGATTCCTGATGTTTTCCTGATGTTTTCGGCTCCATCCCTTGGAGTGGGATCGCAGGCGTTGTGGTACCATTGGGAATAGGTGGCTCGGTACCGGTTTGATGCCTGAGTTCCTGATTTTTCCCTGTTTTCCCATTTTTCCTCCATTAAATAGCTGGGATACGACTTAGGGAAAAGGAAGGAAGTGCTGAAAACTCTGGGATTGGGAAGGTTTGGATGGAATCTGAATTGATTCAAGAGGAGCACGATGCGACGGGAAGGGCTTTGTTGGGAATAGAGGAGGAAGAGGGAACAGCCCCCCCAAAAGAGGGAAAATGGCTATGGAAAAGGGAAGAGGAGGGAAAGAATGGGAAAACAAGGATACAGGGAATGGGATCATAATTGGTGCTAAATGTAGGGAAAGGGATGGATGGAGGAATGGATGATGGCTGGATGATGGATGGCTGGATGATGATGGATAATGTACGGGTGATAGATGGATGATGATGGATAATGGATGGATGATGGATGGATGATGGATGGATGATGGATGGATGATGGATGGATGGATGATGGATGGATGATGATGGATAATGGATGGATGATGGATGGATGATGGATGGATGGGTAATGGATGGATGGATGATGATGGATAATAGATGGATAATGGATGGATGGATAATGGATGGATAATGGATGGATGATGGATGGATGATGGATGGATGATGGATGGATGATGGATGGATGATGACGGATAATGGATGAATAATGGATGGATGATGGATGGATGATGGATGGATGATGGATGGATGATGGATGATGATGGATGGATGATGGATGGATGATGGATGGATGATGACGGATAATGGATGAATAATGGATGGATGATGGATGGATGATGATGGATGGATGGATGAATAATGGATGGATGATGGATGGATGATGGATGGATGATGGATGGATGATGGATGGATGGATGATGGATGGATGATGGATGGATGATGGATGATGATGGATGGATGATGGATGGATGATGGATGGATGGGTAATGGATGGATGGATAATGGATGGATGGATAATGGATGGATGATGGATGGACGATGATGGATGATGGATGGATGATGATGGATAACGGATGGATAATGGATGGACAATGGATGGATGGATAATGGATAATGGATGGATGATGGACAATGGATGGATGATGGATGGATGGATAATTGATGATGGATGGATAATGGATGATGGATGGATGGATAATGGATGGATAATGGATGGATGATGGACAATGAATGGATGATGGATGGATGGATAATGGATGGATGATGGATGATGGATGGATAATGGATGATGGATGATGGATGGATAATGGATGATGGATGGATAATGGATGATGGATGGATGGATAATGGATGGATGATGGCACCACTGGGGCACAAGGCCCCACCGAGACCCCACAGAGCCTAAAGCCACCCCAAAGGAGCACAAAGAGCTGCCCTGAAGGCATCTGAGGGGGGTTCCTTCTCTTCGGAAGTGGGATTTGGGGTGGAATTCCACTGTTTCCCAGCGTGGAGCTCCCGAAGCCGCCGTTGGCCGTGTCCTTTGTCCATGGTCTTCTTCTCGTGTCTCATTGTATGGGGTTTTGGGGGGGGAATTCCTCATCTTTTGTTTTCCATGAGTAGGAATAAAGTAGAACGTAGGAGCTTGGGATGAGGTCTTCTCCTTGGGATGGGGTTTCCTCTTCCCGCTGCTCCGGATGCCATATCCAAAGGGAAAAGGGACCACAGGCCATTGGAGGTCCCAGGCAGGGCTGGGAAGGCCCATTGGTGCTCCTCAGGCTTCAAAGTGGGCGTTAGGGTGGCTTGAGGACCTCTCCAATGGGTTTATCCCATCTCCAATGGGATTCATCCCATCTCCAATGGGTTTATCCCATCTCCAATGGGTTTATCCCATCTCCAATGGGTTTATCCCATCTCCAATGGGTTTATCCCATCTCCAATGGGATTCATCCCATCTCCAATGGGATTTGCTGGATCTCAAAGGGCTTCTCTTGGGGTTGTCCCCACACTTTGGGGCCCCATCTGGTTCCTTTGGCATCCTCATTCCCCTTGGGAAGGCCGGGATTCCTATGGGAGAAGAGGGAATTCCCACCTCCCGGATGCTCTTCCCACTCCTGGGATGCTTTGCCCGCTCCCAGGGATGCTCAGGGGACGATCCCCAATAAAGGGGGAAAGATCCCAACATCCACAGGGATGTGGTAACATCTGGGATGGGGATGTTGGAAGGGAGGGAATAGCGACGGAAGCCCCAAATCCTTTGGGATGCCAACAGTGGGACCCCCATTCCCAAGGGAATTCCAAGCCCCCCCTCCCCATTTCCCCATCCCAATTCCCTAGTTCCCTGCAGGAAGCACTCCAAAACACCCAGATCCAGATATCCCATTGCGGGGGTGGGGGATATGCCAAGAAATCCATATGGAATAGGCTGGGAATATCCATTTACTCACTGGAATATACACTGGGAATGACCCCCCCGGGGGCTGCCTCGAACCTGGGGGGGTTCTCATCACAGCCAGCCCAGATCCCAACAGCGGGAATAGGGAATTCCATGGGCTACGGATCCCAGCGACTCCAACCTCCAGATCCCAACAGTGGGAAGAGGGAATCCCATGGGATACAGCTCCCAACATCATAGGGGGGAGCCCAAACCCCCTGCCCCCCATGGCATTGCCTTGGCCATCAAGACTCTTCCAAGCACGGTCCCACCATCTCCAACCTCCATATCCCATGGAAGTGGTTCCATCAGCTCCAACTTCCGGATCCCAACAGTGGGAATTCCATGGGATATGGATCCCAGCATCACTATGGGGCAGCAGATGAACTCAAACCCCCCCCCTTCCATGGTCAAGAAGCTTCCAAGAGTGGTGCCACCAGCTCCAACCTTCACCCCATGGCTCCTATGGGGCGGTTGAAGCCACCCCATGGTTCCTATGGGGAGGTTGAAGCCCTCAAGGTCTTCTTGGTGTGCTCCTGGGTGGCTTTAGGGTGCTCAAGGCTGAGGCTCGGCCTTGCCTTGGTCAAGAAGAGGCTTCCAAGAGTGATGCCACCACCTCCAACCTTCACCCCATGGGGAAGATGAAGCCCCCTTGGTCCTCTTGGGTACCTCCAACCTTCACCCCATGGGGAAGATGAAGCCCTCAAGGTCTTCTTGGGTACCTCCAATCTTCACCCCATGGGGAAGATGAAGCCCCCTTGGTCTTCTTGGGGTGCTCCTGGGTGCTCAAGGCTGAGGCTCGGCCTTGCCTTGGTCAAGAAGAAGCTTCCAAGAGTGATGCCACCACCTCCAACCTTCACCCCATGGGGAAGATGAAGCCCCCTTGGTCCTCTTGGGGTGCTCCTGGGTGCTCAAGGCTGAGGCTCGGCCTTGCCTTGGTCAAGAAGAGGCTTCCAAGAGTGGTGCCACCACCTCCAACCTTCACCCCGTGAGGAGGATGAAGCCCCCTTGGTCTTCCTGGGTACCTCCAACCTTCACCCCATGAGGAGAATGAAGCTGTCAACGTCTTCTTGGGTACCTCCAACCTCCACCCCATGGTTCCTATGGGGAAGTTGAAGCCCTCAAGGTCTCCCTGGGGTGCTCCTGCCTGGGCTTTGGGTGCTGTTGGGCCCTAAAGGCTGACGCTGCGGTGATGCTTGAAGTGCCCTTGGCCTCCGCGCTGCTGCTCGCGCTCCTCCAGCTCCTCGCTGTTGAGGCTGGTGGCATCCGAGAGCTTCACGAGATGCTCGACCGAGTCGAACTTCTGCAGGTCCGAGGCGATGGTTTGGAGGCTCAGCACCGAGAGGGTGTCCCCAGAAGCTCCTTCCACCCCCAACTGGGGCCCTTGGGTGCCCTCCGCCTCGGTTATTGGGTGCTGGGGACTGGCTTCGGCGCCCACCGGCGACGCTCGCCGCTGGATGAGGCGTTGGAGACGCCGGGCATGGATCTGCTCGCTGATCTCCTCCAGGTTCCTCAAGGCCACCGAGTAGCGGGTCTTGGCTTGGGCCACCAGGAGCTCCAGCGCCGTCACCTTGGCCTTGTGCTCCTGCAAGGAGATGTGGGCATTGGAAGGGGGAGAAGAACCCCAAAAGGAGGTGGGACCACCCCAAAACGGGCTCCATCTCCATCCCGAGGTGCCCACCACCACTTGGTGTCCTTCTGCTCGGCTTCACCCCCCAAAACCTGGTAGGAGAACCTCAAAAAGGGATGGAACCACCCCAAAAAGAGGTGGAACCACCCCAAAACGGGATCCATCTCCACCCCAAGGTGCCCCATGGCCACGCTGGGACCTTCTCTTTCTACCTGACCCCAGAACCTGGTAGAAGAACCTCAAAAAGGGATGGAACCACCCCAAAAAGAGATGGAACCACCCCAAAAAGAGGTGGAACCACCCCAAAACCGGCTCCATCTCCACCCCAAGGTGCCCCATGGCCACGCTGGGACCTTCTCTTTCTACCTGACCCCAAAACCTGGTAGAAGAACCTCAAAAAGGGATGGAACCACCCCAAAAAGAGATGGAACCACCCCAAAACCGGCTCCATCTCCACCCCAAGGTGCCCCATGGCCACGCTGGGACCTTCTCTTTCTACCTGACCCCAGAACCTGGTAGAAGAACCTCAAAAAGGGATGGAACCACCCCAAAAAGAGGTGGAACCACCCCAAAACCGGCTCCATCTCCACCCCAAGGTGCCCCATGGCCACGCTGGGACCTTCTCTTTCTACCTGACCCCAGAACCTGGTAGAAGAACCTCAAAAAGGGATGGAACCACCCCAAAAAGAGGTGGAACCACCCCAAAACCGGCTCCATCTCCACCCCAAGGTGCCCCATGGCCACGCTGGGACCTTCTCTTTCTACCTGACCCCAGAACCTGGTAGAAGAACCTCAAAAAGGGATGGAACCACCCCAAAAAGAGATGGAACCACCCCAAAACCGGCTCCATCTCCACCCCAAGGTGCCCCATGGCCACGCTGGGACCTTCTCTTTCTACCTGACCCCAGAACCTGGTAGAAGAACCTCAAAAAGGGATGGAACCACCCCAAAAAGAGGTGGAACCACCCCAAAACCGGCTCCATCTCCACCCCAAGGTGCCCCATGGCCACGCTGGGACCTTCTCTTTCTACCTGACCCCAGAACCTGGTAGAAGAACCTCAAAAAGGGATGGAACCACCCCAAAAAGAGGTGGAACCACCCCAAAACCGGCTCCATCTCCACCCCAAGGTGCCCCATGGCCACGCTGGGACCTTCTCTTTCTACCTGACCCCAGAACCTGGTAGAAGAACCTCAAAAAGGGATGGAACCACCCCAAAAAGAGATGGAACCACCCCAAAACCGGCTCCATCTCCACCCCAAGGTGCCCCATGGCCACGCTGGGACCTTCTCTTTCTACCTGACCCCAAAACCTGGTAGAAGAACCTCAAAAAGGGATGGAACCACCCCAAAAAGAGATGGAACCACCCCAAAACCGGCTCCATCTCCACCCCAAGGTGCCCCATGGCCATGCTGGGACCTTCTCTTTCTACCTGACCCCAAAACCTGGTAGAAGAACCTCAAAAAGGGATGGAACCACCCCAAAAAGAGATGGAACCACCCCAAAATGGGCTCCATTTCCCCCCCCCCCCCCCCCCCCGGGTACCTCCAGGATCTGGTTGAACTGGGCCTTGAGCTCGAAGTAGGGCTTGCTCTTGACGATGACCCTCTTGAGGCTCTTCTGCAGGGCCTGCACCTTGGCCTCGGCCTCTTGGCACAGGTTGGTGACGCGCTGGTGCTCCCGCTCGCTCCGCAGGCGCTCCTCCTCGGCCTCGTTCACCTGCGGGGGCCGGGAGGCGTGGGGAGGCCGCTTCCCGATCCCATGGGAGCATCCCGAGGGATGGCGGAGCCGCTGGCGCCCGGCCCGACGGACGGGGATGCCCCTGGGCCGGACCTCGAAGCTTGAGGTTCTCCTACCAGGGGCTTCTTCGCGCCATCCCCATCCCCTCCAACCACATCCCTATGGATGCAGACTTCCCCTGGCCACATCCCTACATAGGAAGACCTCCCTGAGCCATATCCCTATGGATTAGGACCTCCCAGGGCCATATCCCTATGGATCAAGCCCCCTGTGCCCTATTCCTTCCCCATGGCACAGTGGACGTTCTCCTACCAGAACCTTCCTCCTTTCATCCCCATCCCCTCCAACCTCCAGCCTCTGACTGCATCCCTACGGATGCAGCCCCCCATAACCCACATCCCTAGGGATGCAGCCCCCCATAACCCACATCCCTACGGATGCAGCCCCCCATAACCCACATCCCTAGGGATGCAGCCCCCCATAACCCACATCCCTAGGGATACATCCCCCCATAACCCACATCCCTAGGGATACATCCCCCCATAACCCACATCTCTAGGGATACAGCCCCCCATAACCCACATCCCTAGGGATGCAGCCCCCCATAACCCACATCCCTAGGGATGCAGCCCCCCATAACCCACATCCCTAGGGATGCAGCCCCCCATAACCCACATCCCTACGGATGCAGCCCCCCATAACCCACATCCCTAGGGATACAGCCCCCCATAACCCACATCCCTACGGATACAGCCCCCTATAACCCACATCCCTACGGATGCAGCCCCCCATAACCCACATCCCTAGGGATGCAGCCCCCCATAACCCACATCCCTAGGGATACAGCCCCCCATAACCCACATCCCTACGGATACAGCCCCCCATAACCCACATCCCTACGGATGCAGCCCCCCGTAACCCACATCCCTACGGATGCAGCCCCCCATAACCCACATCCCTACGGATGCAGCCCCCCATAACCCACATCCCTACGGATGCAGCCCCCCATAACCCACATCCCTACGGATACATCCCCCCATAACCCACATCCCTACGGATACATCCCCCCATAACCCACATCCCTACGGATGCAGCCCCCCATAACCCACATCCCTACGGATACAGCCCCCCATAACCCACATCCCTACGGATGCAGCCCCCCATAACCCACATCCCTACGGATGCAGCCCCCCATAACCCACATCCCTACGGATGCAGCCCCCCATAACCCACATCCCTACGGATACAGCCCCCCATAACCCACATCCCTACGGATGCAGCCCCCCATAACCCACATCCCTACGGATGCAGCCCCCCATAACCCACATCCCTACGGATGCAGCCCCCCATAACCCACATCCCTAGGGATACAGCCCCCCATAACCCACATCCCTACAGATGCAGCCCCCCATAACCCACATCCATACGGATACAGCCCCCCGTAACCCACATCCCTACGGATGCAGCCCCCCGTAACCCACATCCCTAGGGATGCAGCCCCCCATAACCCACATCCCTACGGATACAGCCCCCCGTAACCCACATCCCTACGGATACAGCCCCCCGTAACCCACATCCCTACGGATGCAGCCCCCCATAACCCACATCCCTAGGGATACATCCCCCCATAACCCACATCCCTACGGATACAGCCCCCCGTAACCCACATCCCTAGGGATGCAGCCCCCCATAACCCACATCCCTAGGGATGCAGCCCCCCGTAACCCACCCCCGTAGGGACCGAGCCCCCCTGCGGCCCCACACCTTGCACGTGGCGTGGTTGAGCATCTCCTGCCAGGTGGGATCCAGGCGGTTCTTGTCGGCCATCACCCCCTGCTCGGCCACGAACACCATCTCCCTGGCCGCGTTGTGCATGCTCACGGCGCGCTCGTACCTCAGCGCCGCCTTCTGGGTCTCCTGCTGGGCCTGCCACGCACGGGAGGCGCCGTTCCCGCTGGGAAAAGCTCCCATTCCCATTGCTCGGAAGCAGGAGCGGGTTTGGGGGGGGTGGGGGGGGGGGTTACGGGGGTACCTCCTTGGCCAAGCGCCGCGCTTCGTAGTAGGGCCGGGCCTTCTCGATGCAGTTGCCCAGCTGGGAGCCTTGGGCGTTGAGCTTGCGGGCGGACTCGGAGAGGATGCGGCGGTACGCGGTGCGCGCTTCCTGCACCGGGGCGGCCACGGAGAGCCGGGAGCCGACGGGGAGCAACGGGAGCAGTTAGGGACCAGTTAAGGGCCAACGGGAGCAGTTAGGGACCAGTTAAGGGCCAACGGGAGCAGTTAAGGACCAGTTAAGGGCCAACGGGAGCAGTTAGGGACCAGTTAAGGGCCAATGGGATCAGTTAAGGACCAGTTAAGGGCCAACGGGAGCAGTTAGGGACCAGTTAAGGGCCAACGGGAGCAGTTAGGGACCAGTTAAGGGCCAATGGGACCAGTTAAGGACCAGTTAAGGGCCAACGGGAGCAGTTAGGGACCAGTTAAGGGCCAACGGGAGCAGTTAGGGACCAGTTAAGGGCCAATGGGATCAGTTAAGGACCAGTTAAGGGCCAACGGGAGCAGTTAAGGACCAGTTAAGGGCCAACGGGAGCAGTTAAGGACCAGTTAAGGGCCAATGGGATCAGTTAAGGACCAGTTAAGGGCCAACGGGAGCAGTTAAGGACCAGTTAAGGGCCAACGGGAGCAGTTAGGGACCAGTTAAGGGCCAATGGGATCAGTTAAGGACCAGTTAAGGGCCAACGGGAGCAGTTAAGGACCAGTTAAGGGCCAACGGGAGCAGTTAAGGACCAGTTAAGGGCCAACGGGAGCAGTTAGGGACCAGTTAAGGGCCAACGGGAGCAGTTAAGGACCAGTTAAGGGCCAACGGGAGCAGTTAAGGACCAGTTAAGGGCCAACGGGACCAGTTAAGGACCAGTTAAGGGCCAACGGGAGCAGTTAAGGACCAGTTAAGGGCCAATGGGATCAGTTAAGGACCAGTTAAGGGCCAACGGGAGCAGTTAGGGACCAGTTAAGGGCCAATGGGATCAGTTAAGGACCAGTTAAGGGCCAATGGGATCAGTTAAGGACCAGTTAAGGGCCAACGGGAGCAGTTAAGGACCAGTTAAGGGCCAATGGGATCAGTTAAGGACCAGTTAAGGGCCAACGGGAGCAGTTAAGGACCAGTTAAGGGCCAACGGGAGCAGTTAAGGACCAGTTAAGGGCCAATGGGATCAGTTAAGGACCAGTTAAGGGCCAACGGGAGCAGTTAGGGACCAGTTAAGGGCCAACGGGAGCAGTTAAGGACCAGTTAAGGGCCAATGGGATCAGTTAAGGACCAGTTAAGGGCCAATGGGATCAGTTAAGGACCAGTTAAGGGCCAACGGGAGCAGTTAAGGACCAGTTAAGGGCCAATGGGATCAGTTAAGGACCAGTTAAGGGCCAACGGGAGCAGTTAAGGACCAGTTAAGGGCCAACGGGAGCAGTTAGGGACCAGTTAAGGGCCAACGGGAGCAGTTAAGGACCAGTTAAGGGCCAACGGGAGCAGTTAGGGACCAGTTAAGGGCCAACGGGATCAGTTAAGGACCAGTTAAGGGCCAACGGGACCAGTTAAGGACCAGTTAAGGGCCAACGGGAGCAGTTAAGGACCAGTTAAGGGCCAACGGGAGCAGTTAGGGACCAGTTAAGGGCCAATGGGAGCAGTTAGGGACCAGTTAAGGGCCAACGGGAGCAGTTAGGGACCAGTTAAGGGCCAACGGGACCAGTTAAGGACCAGTTAAGGGCCAATGGGAGCAGTTAGGGACCAGTTAAGGGCCAATGGGAGCAGTTAAGGACCAGTTAAGGGCCAATGGGAGCAGTTAGGGACCAGTTAAGGGCCAACGGGACCAGTTAAGGACCAGTTAAGGGCCAATGGGAGCAGTTAGGGACCAGTTAAGGGCCAACGGGAGCAGTTAGGGACCAGTTAAGGGCCAACGGGAGCAGTCAAGGACCAGTTAAGGGCCAATGGGACCAGTTAAGGACCAGTTAAGGGCCAATGGGAGCAGTTAAGGACCAGTTAAGGGCCAACGGGAGCAGTTAAGGACCAGTTAAGGGCCAACGGGAGCAGTTAAGGACCAGTTAAGGGCCAACGGGACCAGTTAAGGACCAGTTAAGGGCCAACGGGAGCAGTTAAGGACCAGTTAAGGGCCAATGGGATCAGTTAAGGACCAGTTAAGGGCCAACGGGAGCAGTTAGGGACCAGTTAAGGGCCAACGGGAGCAGTTAGGGACCAGTTAAGGGCCAATGGGATCAGTTAGGGACCAGTTAAGGGCCAATGGGACCAGTTAAGGAGCAGTTAAGGGCCAACGGGAGCAGTTAGGGACCAGTTAAGGGCCAACGGGAGCAGTTAAGGACCAGTTAAGGGCCAACGGGATCAGTTAAGGACCAGTTAAGGGCCAATGGGACCAGTTAAGGACCAGTTAAGGGCCAACGGGATCAGTTAAGGACCAGTTAAGGGCCAACGGGATCAGTTAAGGACCAGTTAAGGGCCAACGGGAGCAGTTAAGGACCAGTTAAGGGCCAACGGGACCAGTTAGGGACCAGTTAAGGGCCAATGGGAGCAGTTAAGGACCAGTTAAGGGCCAACGGGAGCAGTTAAGGACCAGTTAAGGGCCAACGGGATCAGTTAAGGACCAGTTAAGGGCCAACGGGAGCAGTTAGGGACCAGTTAAGGGCCAACGGGAGCAGTTAAGGACCAGTTAAGGGCCAACGGGATCAGTTAAGGACCAGTTAAGGGCCAACGGGATCAGTTAAGGACCAGTTAAGGGCCAACGGGAGCAGTTAAGGACCAGTTAAGGGCCAACGGGACCAGTTAGGGACCAGTTAAGGGCCAATGGGAGCAGTTAAGGACCAGTTAAGGGCCAACGGGAGCAGTTAGGGACCAGTTAAGGGCCAATGGGACCAGTTAAGGACCAGTTAAGGGCCAACGGGAGCAGTTAGGGACCAGTTAAGGGCCAATGGGACCAGTTAAGGACCAGTTAAGGGCCAACGGGAGCAGTTAGGGACCAGTTAAGGGCCAACGGGAGCAGTTAGGGACCAGTTAAGGGCCAATGGGACCAGTTAAGGACCAGTTAAGGGCCAACGGGAGCAGTTAGGGACCAGTTAAGGGCCAATGGGACCAGTTAGGGACCAGTTAAGGGCCAATGGGACCAGTTAAGGACCAGTTAAGGGCCAACGGGACCAGTTAAGGACCAGTTAAGGGCCAATGGGATCAGTTAAGGACCAGTTAAGGGCCAATGGGACCAGTTAAGGACCAGTTAAGGGCCAATGGGATCAGTTAAGGACCAGTTAAGGGCCAACGGGACCAGTTAAGGACCAGTTAAGGGCCAATGGGACCAGTTAAGGACCAGTTAAGGGCCAATGGGACCAGTTAAGGACCAGTTAAGGGCCAATGGGATCAGTTAAGGACCAGTTAAGGACCAGTTAAGACCCAATGGGACCAGTTAAGGCCCAGTAAAGACCCAGTAGTGCCAGCTAAGTACCAGTTAAGGCCCAGTTCAGGAGCAATGGGACCAGTTAAGGACCAGTTAAGGCCCAATGGGACCAGTTAAGGACCAGTAGCACCAGTTAAGGTCCAGTTAAGGCCCAATGGCACCAGTTATGGCCCAGGAACACCAGTTAAGACCCAGTTAAGGCCCAACGGGACCAGTTAAGGACCAGTAAAGGCCCAGTGGGACCAGTTAAGGACCAGTAAAGGCCCAATGGGACCAGTTAAAGACCAGTAAAGGCCCAGTAGCACCAGTTAAGGCCCAGTTAAGGCCCAATGGGACCAGTTAAAGACCAGTAAAGGCCCAGTAGCATCAGTTAAGGCCCAGTTAAGGCCCAATGGGACCAGTTAAAGACCAGTAAAGGCCCAGTAGCACCAGTTAAGGCCCAGTTAAGGCCCAATGGGACCAGTTAAAGACCAGTAAAGGCCCAGTAGCACCAGTTAAGGCCCAGTTAAGGCCCAATGGGACCAGTTAAAGACCAGTAAAGGCCCAGTAGCACCAGTTAAGGCCCAGTTAAGGCCCAATGGGACCAGTTAAAGACCAGTAAAGGCCCAGTAGCACCAGTTAAGGCCCAGTTAAGGCCCAATGGGACCAGTTAAAGACCAGTAAAGGCCCAGTAGCACCAGTTAAGGCCCAGTTAAGGCCCAATGGGACCAGTTAAAGACCAGTAAAGGCCCAGTAGCACCAGTTAAGGCCCCAGTTAAGGCCCACTGGACCCAGTTAAGATGCAGTTAAGGCCCATTGGGCCCAGTTAAGGCCCAGTGGCACCAGTTACGGCCCCTTGGGCCCAGTTAAAGCCCAGTGGAGCTCACATCCAGCTGCAGCTCCACGCGGTTGATCTCCTCATTGGCCTGGTTCAGGTGCTCCAGCTCCTCCTAGAGATGGGAGAGACCAAAAACGGGGGGGGGGGGGGGGGGGGGGGGTGGGGGGGGGGGGTGAGTGTGAATGATGGAACCCCCCTAAATGGGGCTGAATGGAGCCACCCCGCCCCCCCCCCCCCCCTTCCCACCTGTATCCTCGGATCCAGCTCTTCCTCCTCCTCCTCTTCCTCTCCTAGCACTTTGGGGGGGGCTCAGGCTCAGCTGCCCCCCCCCGCGGGCCCCCCCACCTGGCCGGGGGGGGTCCGACGTCCATCGCCTCCCTCTGCCCCCTCGTCCATGCTGGGATCCCCCCCAAATCCCGGCGCTTCCGGGGTCCCGGGGCCTTCAGGAAGGGGGGGGGGGGGGAACATCGTAACGGGGGGGCCATGCACCAGCCTTTGGGGGGGGGGGGGGGAGGGATGGATGGGGGGGATGGAGGCACCCCCGGATCCTGTGGGAAAAGGATTCCAAGAGGATGGGGGGGGGGAGCTGGAAAAGAAGAGGGAAAAGGTCAGGACCACCCCCCCCACCCCCCCATATCCCTCTATTGACTCCCTATAGCCCCCCATTGATCCTCTATAGGTCCCCAATGACCCCTATAGCCCCCCAATAGCCCCTCAATCACCCTCTATAGCCCCCCAATGCCCCTCAATCACCCCCTATAGCCCCCCAATAGCCCCCAAATGCCCCCCTATAGCCCCCCAAATGCCCCCTGTAGCCCCCCAAATGCCCTCTATAGCCCCCAATGCCTCCCTATAGGCCCCCAAGGCCCCTAATGCCTCCCTATAGTGTCCCCAATGACCCCCCATATCCCCCCAATGCCCCCCTATAGCCCCCAATTACCCCTATAGACCCCCAAATGCCCCCAATTACCCCCTATAGCCCCCCAATAGCCCCCAATGCCCCACTATAGCCCCCCAATGACCCCTATAGACCCCGTTAGCACCCTAAATACCCCCTATAGCCCCCAATGACCCCTATACACCCCTCAAATGCCCCTCATATCCCCCTATTTGCCCTCCATTGACCCCCTGTAACCCCCCCCCCCCATCCTTCTAATGCCCCCCATACCCCCCGCCACTGCCCCGGCCCCGCCATCTCCCGCTCTGTCTCCTTCCCTCACGGCTCCCCCGTTCCCGGAAGCCCCCAAATCCCCCTTTATTCCCCCAAAATGGGTCCCAAAAGCCCCTTTCCCCCCCCCCCAAAATTGCCCCTTTTCCCGCCGCGGCCTGTGTTTACCTCAGGCTCCGCCACAGCGGCCCCACATCGCCCCCCCCAGCCGCGGCGCGACGCACCCGCCACCGGAAGCGGAAGTCGCCTCTCGGCCGTACACAATGGCGGCCTCCATGGACCCCCGCGGTCTCACGTTGGCCCCACGGCTTTTCCCGTTACCGGGAGCGTTCGTCCGGTAGCGGAGGGGGTTAACGGTGGGGGAGAACCCATGAGGGCCGCTGGGCCCCGGTCACAGGCGGGATGAGGAGGAGGAAAGGCGGCGGTGGGGGGGGAGATGGGCGCCGCCATCTTGTGTTACGGCGGCGCCGCCGCGCCTCAAGATGGCGGCTGGCTCTATGAAACCCCTTAGACGCATATAGGTACCTATAGGTACGTATAGCTACATCAATACACCTATATATGAGCGAATACACATGCATAGGTACATATATGTGCACATATGCACCTGTATATAGGCATATACACGTATATAGGCGCATACCTGTGTATATATGCACACCCATACATCCGTACGCAGGCACGTACATGTATAGAGGCACATATATGTACCCCCATACACCTGTATATAGGCACATACGCACATATAGGCACATATATGCAGACACATGCACCTGTATATGGGCACATACCTGTACATAAGCACATATATGTATCTCTATACAGTTATATGTAGGCACATACACATACATAGGCACATGTATGTACCCCCATACAGCTGTATATAAGCACACACATACATATAGGCACATATATGTACCCGTATATACACACATGCACATGTATAGGCGTGTATATGTAACTGTATATAGGCACACATGCCTATATAGGCACATACAAGCACATATATGTACCCCCATACACCTGTATACAGGCACATGCACCTATATAGGCACATATAGGTACCTATATGTACTGTACACAACACACCTATATATAGGCACATACGTACGTATATGGACATATATGTGCACCCATGCACCTGTATAGAGGCCTATAAGACCCCTGTGGGGATGCCCATAAGGACCCCAAGACCCCTATGGGACCCCCATAAGACCCCCAAGATCCCCATAAGACCCCTATGGGACCCCCCTAAGGACCCCAAGACCTCCATAAAACCCCTATGGGACCCCTATAAGGACCCCAAGACCCCCATAAAACCCCTATGGGACCCCCATAAGGACCCCAAGACCCCCATAAGACCCCTATGGGACCCCCATAAGGACCCAAGACCCCCATAAAACCCCTTTGGGACCCCCATAAGGACCCCAAGACCCCCATAAAACCCCTTTGGGACCCCTATAAGGACCCCAAGACCCCCATAAAACCCCTTTGGGACCCCCATAAGGACCCCAAGACATCCATAAAACCCCTATGGGACCCCTATAAGGACCCCAAGACCCCCATAAGACCCTATGGGACCCCTATAAGGACCCCAAGACCCCCATAAAACCCTTTGGGACCCTATAAGGACCCCAAGACCCCCATAAAACCCTTTGGGACCCCTATAAGGACCCCAAGACCCCCATAAAACCCCTATGGGACCCCTATAAGGACCCCGAGATCCCCATAAGACCCCTATGGGACCCCCATAAGGACCCCAAGACCCCCATAAAACCCCTTTGGGACCCCCATAAGGACCCCAAGACCCCCATAAAACCCCTTTGGGTCCCTATAAGGACCCCAGACCCCCATAAGACCCCTATGGGACCCCCATAAGGACCCCAAGACCCCCATAAAACCCCTTTGGGACCCCTATAAGGACCCCAAGACCCCCATAAAACCCCTTTGGGACCCCTATAAGGACCCCAAGACCCCCATAAAACCCCTATGGGACCCCTATAAGGACCCCAAGATCCCCATAAGACCCCTATGGGACCCCTATAAGGACCCCGAGACCCCCATAAGATCCCTATGGGACCCCTATAAGACCCCCAAGATCCCCATAAGACCCCTATGGGACCCCCATAAGGACCCCAAGACCCCCATAAGACCCCTATGGGACTCCTATAAGGACCCCGAGACCCCATAAGATCCCTATGGGACCCCTATAAGACCCCCAAGATCCCCATAAGACCCCTATGGGACCCCCATAAGGACCCCAAGACCCCCATAAGACCCCTTTGGGACCCCCATGAGGACCCCAAGACCCCCATAAGATCCCTATGCGACCCCTATAAGACCCCCAACACCATGTCCCTGCCTGACCCTATGTGGGGGGGGGGATCAGGATTACCCCTCCCTCCAATCCATAGGGATAATCCCTATGGACCAGCTTAGGTCACGTGTCTATGGGGGGGGGGGGGTGGGGTGGGGGTGGTGGTGTTACGTGCTCATCGCCTGTGTCACGTGTCCAAGGCGGACCCAAACCCCTCCCCCCTCCCATAACCCCTCCCCCCCCCCTTCCTCCCCCCCTCCCCCCCCCCCCCGCCTTTTCCCATCCTTCCATCACCGGGATTTTCCCATCCTCCATCCCGAGCATCCTCATCCTCCCCCCCCCCTTCCAATCCCACCCCCCCAGGGGGGACCCCCCCCATTGCCTTGACCCCCCCAATTCAACCTCCGGGACCCCCCCCCTTTATTCCTCCCCCCCCCCCATTCCATCCCATTGTGGACCAGCCCAGGCCAAGGTAAGACCTCGCCCCCCCCCCCCCGGGCCAAATGGGGCCTTCCCTTTGCCATAGGGGGCAATGGGGGGTTTGGACCCCTCCATTGTAAAGGGGGGGGGTGTGGGGTAAGGGACCCCCCCTCCCCACCCCTTGTTTTTAGCGCTAGAAGGGGGTGCCCCCCTCTTAAAGGGATAGAACCCCCCCGAAATGGACACCCCCCACACTAAATGTGAGCCCCCCCCGTCAATATGGGAGATGGGAGCCCCAAATATGGGGTCCCTCCCATTATGGGACCCCCCCATTATGGGACCCCCCTCAACGTGGGCCCTGAGAGCCCCAAATTTGCCCCCCCCATTATAGGACCCTTTATTCCCCCCCCATGGGGTTCCCCCCATCACCTTGGAGCTCCCCATTATGGGACCCCCCCCGTATTATGGGACCCCCCCCGTATTATAGGATCCCCCCATCATGGGACCCCCCCATCATGGAACATCCCCATCACCATGGAGCCCTCCATTATGGGACCCCCCCCATTGTGGCCCCCCCCGTTTTATGGGACATCCCCATCATCCTGAACCCCCCGCCATATCCTTGCCCCCCCCGCCCCTTCCCACTCTGGGGTCCCCCCCATTGGTTGCTATGGGAGCCCCGGGGGGGGGGGGGGGGGCGGGGGGCAAAGGGGAGAGAAGCAAAGGGGAGGCCCCTCCCCCCCCCTTTCCCCTCCCCCCCCCCCCCAAGCAGGAAACTGCCCCAAACCTGGAATTCTGATGGGAAAAGTTGAACGGAGGAAAAAAGTTGGGGGAGAAATTGGGGATTTGCTTTGGAAATGAAATTTAAAGTGAAAACGAAATTGAAAACGGAATTTCGAAGGAAACGAAATTAAAAATGAAATCGAAATTTAAAATGAAAATTAAATTTTAAATGAAATCTGAAACAAAAATGAAGCTGAAAATTTAAATTCGAATGAAATTTGAAGTGAAAAGGAAACTTAAAATGAAATTAAATTAAAATTTAAAGTGAAAATGAAACGTCAAAATGAAATCAAATTGAAAATGAAAATTGAATTTAAAATGAAATTTGGAATAAAAATTAAATTGAAAATTTAAATTAAAACGAAATTTAAAATGGAATTATATTGAAATTTAAAATGGAATTATATTGAAATTTAAAGTGAAAATGAAAAATTGAAAATGAAAATTAAATTGAAAGCAAAAATTAAATTTTAAATTTAAATGAAAATGAACATGAAAACGTAAATTAAAATAAAATTTCAAATGAAAATGAAATGGAAAACAAAAATTAAATTGAAATTTAATGTGAAAATGAAATTTAAATTGAAAATTAAATTGAAAATTAAAATAAAATTGAAAGGAAAAAAATAAAAACAAATGTTAAAGCAAAAAACTGGAATTGGAAATTGAAATTGAAAATAAAAAGCAAAAGGAAAAGTGAAAGGAAAAAATGAAAAGTGAAAATGAAAATTCGATAGAAAGGAAAAAAATAAAATTAAATTTTTAAGGGAAAAAAAAGGAAATTCCATTTAAATAAAAATGAAAATGCCATTTCAAGGAAAAAAATGAAAATTCCTTTTCAAGCGAAAATGAAAATTCCGTGGAAAGGAAAAATTTCACTTCCAATTTGACTGGAAACTGAAATTTCCAGAGGAAAAAAAACCAAAAATGCAAATTTCCAGTCAAAAATGGAAATGAAAAAATTCGAGCTTTAAGTCGGGGTTGAAATTCAGAAAGTTTGAGAGGAAGTTTTGGAATCAAATTTCAAGTCGAATTTGAACTAAAATTTTAACTCAAATTTGAAATCAGATTTCAACTCAAATTTTGACTCAAATTTCAAGCCAAATTTGAAATGAAATTTCCACTCGAATTTTGATTCCAATTTTATCTCGAATTTCGAAACAAATTTGAACTCAAATTTGAAATCAAATTTCAAACCGAATTAGACGGTTTCAACCCAAATTGGAATGAAAAATGGCAACAAATGCGATGTCCTCTATGGGGTGTTCTCTATAGGGTGTACTCTATAGGGGGTGTTCTGTATGGGCTGTCCTCTATGGGGTGTTCTCTATAGGGCGTGTTCTCTATAGGGGGTGTTCTCTATAGGGGGTGTTCTCTATAGGGGGTGTTCTCTATGGGGTGTTCTCTATGGGGTGTTCTCTATAGGGGGTGTTCTCTATGGGGTGTTCTCTATGGGGGTGTTCTCTATGGGGTGTTCTCTGTAGGGGGTGTTCTCTATAGGGGATGTTCTCTATACGGGGTGTTCTCTATAGAGGGTGTTCTCTATGGGGGTGTTCTCTATGGGGTGTTCTCTGTAGGGGGTGTTCTCTATGGGGTGTTCTCTATAGAGGGTGTTCTCTATGGGGGTGTTCTCTATGGGGTGTTCTCTGTAGGGGGTGTTCTCTATGGGGTGTTCTCTATAGAGGGTGTACTCTATGGGGTGTTCTCTATAGGGGGTGTTCTCTATGGGGGTGTTCTCTATGGGGTGTTCTCTATGAGGTGTTCTCTATAGAGGGTGTTCTCTATAGAGGGTGTTCTCTATGGGGTGTTCTCTATAGAGGGTGTTCTCTATGGGGGTGTTCTCTATGGGGTGTTCTCTATGAGGTGTTCTCTATAGAGGGTGTTCTCTATAGAGGGTGTTCTCTATGGGGTGTTCTCTATAGAGGGTGTTCTCTATGGGGGTGTTCTCTATGGGGTGTTCTCTATGGGGTGTTCTCTGTAGGGGGTGTTCTCTATAGGGGGTGTTCTCTATACGGGGTGTTCTCTATAGAGGGTGTTCTCTATGGGGGTGTTCTCTATGGGGTGTTCTCTATGAGGTGTTCTCTATAGAGGGTGTTCTCTATAGAGGGTGTTCTCTATGGGGTGTTCTCTATAGAGGGTGTTCTCTATGGGGGTGTTCTCTATGGGGTGTTCTCTATGGGGTGTTCTCTGTAGGGGGTGTTCTCTATAGGGGGTGTTCTCTATAGGGGGTGTTCTCTATACCGGGTGTTCTCTATAGAGCGTGTTCTCTATAGGGGGTGTTCTCTATAGGGGGTGTTCTCTATAGAGGGTGTTCTCTATAGGGGGTGTTCTCTATAGAGGGTGTTCTCTATAGAGGGTGTTCTCTATGGGGTGTTCTCTATAGAGGGTGTTCTCTATGGGGGTGTTCTCTATGGGGTGTTCTCTATGGGGTGTTCTCTGTAGGGGGTGTTCTCTATAGAGGGTGTTCTCTATAGAGCGTGTTCTCTATAGGGGGTGTTCTCTATAGGGGGTGTTCTCTATGGGGTGTTCTCTATAGGGATCCACCCCTTGGTGACTTTTGGGGCAGTGCTTGGTGGGGGAGGTCCCCCCTCTTAGTATCCCCCCCTAAGTGTGGGGCTGCCCCATAGATGCTGCTGCTGCTGCTGGTGGTGCTGAGCGCGGAACCCGGGCGGGCAGGAGTCCATGTGAACCTCACTGAAGGTACCTTGGGTCTCTATGGGTCTCTATGGGGTGACTATGGGGTGATTATGGGTCAGTATGAGGTGTCTATGGGGTGTCTATGGGTCTCTATGGGGTCTCTATGGGGTGTCTATGGGTCTCTATGGGGTGTACGTATGCTTGGGGCTCAACACGACCATACGTGTGCCGTACGTGACCACCCGGGTTCCATAGGTGACCATACATGTGTCATACACGACCATACGTGTGCCATATGTGTTCCATACGTGACCACCCATGTTCTATACCTACCCATGCGTGTCCCCTCCATCCCCACCCCTCTCCCCTCCATCCCCATCCCTCTCCCCTCCATCCCCACCCCTCTCCCCTCCATCCCCATCCCTCTCCCCTCCATCCCCACCCCTCTCCCCTCCATCCCCATCCCTCTCCCCTCCATCCCCACCCCTCTCCCCTCCATCCCCATCCCTCTCCCCTCCATCCCCACCCCTCTCCCCTCCATCCCCATCCCTCTCCCCTCCATCCCCATCCCTCTCCCCTCCATCCCCACCCCTCTCCCCTCCATCCCCACCCCTCTCCCCTCCATCCCCATCCCTCTCCCCTCCATCCCCATCCCTCTCCCCTCCATCCCCATCCCTCTCCCCTCCATCCCCACCCCTCTCCCCTCCATCCCCACCCCTCTCCCCTCCATCCCCACCCCTCTCCCCTCCATCCCCATCCCTCTCCCCTCCATCCCCATCCCTCTCCCCTCCATCCCCACCCCTCTCCCCTCCATCCCCACCCCTCTCCCCTCCTGTCCCATCCACCCGCAGGCTGCCAGATCCTTCACCCTCCCCGGGACGGGGGGATCCGGTACCGGGGGCTGACGCCGGAGGAGGTGCGCAGCGTGCGGGTGCTGCCCTTCGACTACGAGCTCGAGTACGTCTGCCGGCCCGAGCGCGAGCTCGTGGGGCCCAAAGTGCGCAAGTGCCAGCGCGACGGCTCCTGGACGGCCGGGGGGCAGCCCAGCCGCTGCCGTGAGTGGGGACAGCGCCTTCACCGCCTCCATCCCCATCACCTCCATCATCATCCCCATCGCCTCCAGCCCCGGCTCCATCTCCATCCCCATTGCATCCCCATCTCCATCGTCCTCATCCCATCTCCATCATCCCCATCTCCAGCCTATCTCCGTCATCCCCATCACCTCCATCTCCATGCCATCTCCATCCCCATCCCATCTCCATCCCCATCCCATCTCCATCCCCATCATCCCCATCTCCATCCTATCTCCATCATCCCCATCCCATCTCCATCTCCATTGCATCCCCATCCCATCACCTCCATCATCCCCATCCCATCCCCATCCCCATTCCTATCCCATCTCCATCATCCCCATCACCTCCATCTCCATTTCATCCCATCTACATCATCCCCATCCTTTCCCATTTCCATCCATCCCTATCATCCCCATCCCATCTCCATCCCCATCCCCATGCCATCACCTCCATCTCCATCCCCATCTCTGTCATCTCCATCCCCTCACCTCCATCCCCCTCCGATCATCTCCATCCCATCCCCATCTCCATCATCCCCATCACCTCCATCTCCATTTCATCCCATCCCATACCCATCATCTTCACTCCATCTCCATCACATCCCATCCCCATCACCCCCATCCCATCTCTATTTCCATCACCCCCATCCCATCTCCATCACCTCCATCACCCCCATCCCACCTCCATCACCTCCATCACCCCCATCCCATCTCCATCACCTCCATCATCCCCATCCCATCTCCATCACCTCCATCACCCCCATCCCACCTCCATCACCTCCATCACCCCCATCCCATCTCCATCACCTCCATCACCCCCATCCCATCTCCATCACCTCCATCACCCCCATCCCACCTCCATCACCTCCATCACCCCCATCCCATCTCCATCACCTCCATCACCCCCATCCCATCTCCATCACCTCCATCATCCCCATCCCATCTCCATCTTCATCACCTCCATCCCCATCCCATCTCCATCACCTCCATCACCCCCATCACCTCCATCCCATCTCCATCACCTCCATCCCATCCCCATTCCCATCCCTTCCCCATCCCATCCCCACCCCACCGCTGCCCTGACCCCCTTCCCGTGTCCCCCAGTGCGGCCCTGCCCGCGGGCCCAGCTCTCCCTGGAGCACGGCTCGGTCCTGACCCGCGCCATGGAGCGGGTGCCGGTGGAGGGCACCTGGGCCGAGTTCAGCTGCGACCCCGGGTACCGCCTGGTGGGGCCCCCCCGCAGCAACTGCACCCGCCTGGGCCGATGGAGCACCCCAAAGCCCTCCTGCGAGCGTGAGCACCCGTGGGGGGCAGTGGGGTCCATGGAGGGCTTGGGGGCTCCATTGCGGGCAACGGTGGGATTGGGTCTCCATTGGGGTCAATGGTGGGATTGGGTCTCCATTGGGGTCAGTGATGGGATTGGGTCTCCATTGGGGTCAATGGTGGGATTGGGTCTCCATTGGGGTCAATGGTGGGATTGGGTCTCCATTGGGGTCAGTTATGGGATTGGGTCTCCATTGGGGTCAGTTATGGGATTGGGTCTCCATTGGGGTCAATGGTGGGATTGGGTCTCCATTGGGGTCAGTTATGGGATTGGGTCTCCATTGGGGTCAGTGATGGGATTGGGTCTCCATTGGGGTCAATGGTGGGATTGGGTCTCCATTGGGGTCAGTTATGGGATTGGGTCTCCATTGGGGTCAGTGATGGGATTGGGTCTCCATTGGGGTCAATGGTGGGATTGGGTCTCCATTGGGGTCAGTGATGGGATTGGGTCTCCATTGGGGTCAATGGTGGAATTGGGTCTCCATTGGGGACAATGGTGGGATTGGGGTCAACAGGTATCCATGGTAGGGTTTGGGTCTCCATTGGGGTCAATGGTGGGATTGGGTCTCCATTGGGGTCAATGGTGGGATTGGGTCTCCATTGGGGTCAGTGATGGGATTGGGTCTCCATTGGGGTCAGTGATGGGATTGGGTCTCCATTGGGATCAATGGTGGGATTGGGTCTCCATTGGGGACAATGGTGGGATTGGGGTCAACAGGTATCCATGGTAGGGTTTGGGTCTCCATTGGGGTCAATGGTGGGATTGGGTCTCCATTGGGGTCAATGGTGGGATTGGGTCTCCATTGGGGTCAGTGATGGGATTGGGTCTCCATTGGGGTCAGTGATGGGATTGGGTCTCCATTGGGATCAATGGTGGGATTGGGTCTCCATTGGGGTCAATGGTGGGATTGGGTCTCCATTGGGGTCAATGGTGGGATTGGGTCTCCATTGGGGTCAGTGATGGGATTGGGTCTCCATTGGGATCAATGGTGGGATTGGGTCTCCATTGGGGTCAATGGTGGGATTGGGTCTCCATTGGGGTCAATGGTGGGATTGGGTCTCCATTGGGGTCAGTGATGGGATTGGGTCTCCATTGGGGTCAGTGATGGGATTGGGTCTCCATTGGGATCAATGGTGGGATTGGGTCTCCATTGGGGTCAATGGTGGGATTGGGTCTCCATTGGGGTCAATGGTGGGATTGGGTCTCCATTGGGGTCAGTGATGGGATTGGGTCTCCATTGGGATCAATGGTGGGATTGGGTCTCCATTGGGGTCAATGGTGGGATTGGGTCTCCATTGGGGTCAATGGTGGGATTGGGTCTCCATTGGGGTCAGTGATGGGATTGGGTCTCCATTGGGGTCAGTGATGGGATTGGGTCTCCATTGGGATCAATGGTGGGATTGGGTCTCCATTGGGGTCAATGGTGGGATTGGGTCTCCATTGGGGTCAGTTATGGGATTGGGTCTCCATTGGGGTCAGTGATGGGATTGGGTCTCCATTGGGGTCAATGGTGGGATTGGGTCTCCATTGGGGTCAGTGATGGGATTGGGTCTCCATTGGGGTCAATGGTGGGATTGGGTCTCCATTGGGGTCAGTGATGGGATTGGGTCTCCATTGGGGTCAATGGTGGGATTGGGTCTCCACTGGGTTCAGTGATGGGATTGGGTCTCCATTGGGGTCAGTGATGGGATTGGGTCTCCATTGGGGTCAATGGTGGGATTGGGTCTCCACTGGGGTCAATGGTGGGATTGGGTCTCCATTGGGGTCAGTGATGGGATTGGGTCTCCATTGGGGTCAATGGTGGGATTGGGTCTCCACTGGGTTCAGTGATGGGATTGGGTCTCCTTTGGGGTCAATGGTGGGATTGGGTCTCCATTGGGGTCAATGGTGGGATTGGGTCTCCATTGGGGTCAGTGATGGGATTGGGTCTCCATTGGGGTCAATGGTGGGATTGGGTCTCCATTGGGGTCAATGGTGGGATTGGGTCTCCACTGGGTTCAGTGATGGGATTGGGTCTCCATTGGGGTCAATGGTGGGATTGGGTCTCCATTGGGGTCAATGGTGGGATTGGGTCTCCTTTGGGGTCAATGGTGGGATTGGGTCTCCACTGGGTTCAGTGATGGGATTGGGTCTCCTTTGGGGTCAATGGTGGAATTGGGTCTCCATTGGGGACAATGGTGGGATTGGGGTCAACAGGTATCCATGGTAGGGTTTGGGTCTCCATTGGGGTCAATGGTGGGATTGGGTCTCCATTGGGGTCAATGGTGGGATTGGGGTCAGTGGGTATCCATGGTAGGGTTTGGGTCTCCATTGGGGTCAGTGATGGGATTGGGTCTCCATTGGGGTCAATGGTGGGATTGGGGTCAGTGGGTATCCATGGTAGGGTTTGGGTCTCCATTGGGGTCAATGATGGGATGGGGCCTCCTTTGGGGGCAACGGTGGGGTTTGGGTTTCCACTGAGGTCAATGATGGGGATTGGGTTCTCCATTGGGGTCTATGGGTGTCAATGGGGGTCTTTGGGTCTCTATGGGGGGTCAATGGGGTTGGGGGTGTCTCTTGTGACTCAGTTTCCCCCCACAGTTCGTCGTCCATCCTCAGGTGAGTGTCTCCTTGTCTATCCATGTCCATCCCTGTCTATCCATGTCCGTCCATGTCTATCCATGTCCATCCTTGTCTATCCATGTCCATCCCTGTCTATCCATGTCCATCCTTGTCTATCCATGTCCATCCCTGTCTATCCATGTCCATCCATGTCTATCCATGTCCATCCCTGTCTATCCATGTCCATCCATGTCTATCCATGTCCATCCCTGTCTATCCATGTCCATCCATGTCTATCCATGTCCATCCCTGTCTATCCGTGTCCATCCCTGTCTATCCATGTCCATCCCTGTATATCCATGTCCATCCTTGTCTATCCATGTCCATCCCTGTCTATCCATGTCCATCCCTGTCTATCCGTGTCCATCCATGTCTATCCGTGTCCATCCTTGTCTATCCGTGTCCGTCCATGTCTATCCATGTCCATCCCTGTCTATCCATGTCCATCCCTGTCTATCCATGTCCATCCTTGTCTATCCATGTCCATCCCTGTCTATCCATGTCCATCCCTGTCTATCCATGTCCATCCTTGTCTATCCATGTCCATCCCTGTCTATCCATGTCCATCCCTGTCTATCCATGTCCATCCTTGTCTATCCATGTCCATCCCTGTCTATCCATGTCCATCCCTGTCTATCCATGTCCATCCTTGTCTATCCATGTCCATCCCTGTCTATCCATGTCCATCCTTGTCTATCCATGTCCATCCCTGTCTATCCATGTCCATCCATGTCTATCCATGTCCATCCTTGTCTATCCATGTCCATCCTTGTCTATCTGTGTCCATCCATGTCCATCCTTGTGTATCCATGTCTATCCATGTCTATCCTTGTCTATCTGTGTCCATCCATGTCCATCCTTGTGTATCCATGTCCATCTATGTCTATCCATGTCCATCCATGTCTATCCATGTCCATCCTTGTCTATCCATGTCCATCCTTGTCTATCTGTGTCCATCCTTGTCTATCCATGTCTATCCTTGTCTATCTGTGTCCATCCATGTCCATCCTTGTGTATCCATGTCTATCCATGTCTATCCTTGTCTATCTGTGTCCATCCATGTCCATCCTTGTGTATCCATGTCTATCTATGTCTATCCATGTCCATCCATGTCCTTCCATGTCTACCTATGTCTACCCATGTCTATTCATGTCATTCCATGTCGTTCCATGTCCTTCCATGTCTATCCACGTCTATCCATGTCCATCCATGTCTATCCATGTCCGTCCATGTTTATCCATGTCTATCCATTTCTATCCATGTCCATCCATGTCTCTCCATGTCCATCCATGTCCGTGTGTCCATGCCCCCCCCTTCCCCTTCCTTTTCCTCTTCCTCCCCCTTCCTCCATCCCCCTCCTCGCTCCTCCCCCCTCCCCATCCCTCCCTCCCAACCCAATCCCGCCTTTCCCCATCCCTGTTTTCCTCTCCCCTTCCCTCCGGATTCTCCGCCCCAAATCCCTCCGGCTCCTCCGCTCGCCATCTTTCCGCTCCCCATCCCTCTGTTCTCCATCCCCATCCCTCTATTTCCCCCCCCATCCCTCTTTTTTCCCCCCCATCCCTCTTTTTTCCCCCCCATCCCTCTTTTTTCCCCCCCATCCCGGTTTTCCATCCCCATCCCGCTGTTTTCCATCCCCATCCCGCTGTTTTCCATCCCCATCCCGCTGTTTTCCATCCCCATCCTGCTGTTTTCCATCCCCATCCTGCTGTTTTCCATCCCCATCCCGCTGTTTCTCCCCCCTCCCCATCCCTCTCATTCATCCGGCTCCATCCCTCCCCTTTCCCATCCCCATCCCCGCCGCTTCCCATCATTCCCTCGGATCCCTCCATTCCCAATCCCTCCCCATTCCCCTCTCAGCACCGTTCCAAGCTCAAGCACCGGAGCCCGGTGACATCAACACCCCCCCCCCTTCTCCTTCCTCCTTCTCCTCCTCTTCCTCCTTTCCCTCCTCCTCTTCCTCCTTCCTCCTTCCCCTTCTCCTTCTTCTCCCTCCTCGTCCTTCCTCCTCCTTCTCCTCATCCTCTTCTTCCTCCTCCTCTTCCCTCTTCCCCCTCCTCTTCACCCTCCTCTTCCTCCTTCATCCTCCTCCATCTCCCTCCTTCTCCTTCCTCTTCCTCCTTCTCCTCCTTCCTCCCCCTCCATCTCCCCCCTTGCCCTTCCTCTTCCCCCTCCTCTTCCCCCTCCTCTTCCTCCTCCTCCATCTCCCCCCTTGCCCTTCCTCTCCTCTCCTTCATCCCCACCCTCCTCCTTCCCCTTCCTCTCCCCCCCCCCCCCCCCCACCATGCCCCCCCTCCCCAGCGCCGCCACCGCCTCCTCCTGACCCATGGCTCCCCCCTGGTCCCCCTTGCCCCCGCTGGTGGCGGCGCTGGCGCTGCTGGTGGCACCGGTGTCCCCGGCGGGCGCAGGGAAGAAGGCGGTGCACGTCGGGGCGCTCTTCCCCATGAGCGGGGGGTGGCCGGGGGGCCAGGCCTGCCTGCCCGCCGTGCGCATGGCGCTGGAGGACATCAACAGCCGAGGGGACATCCTGCCCGACCACGAGCTGCGCCTCATCCACCACGACAGCAAGGTGGGAGCAGCGCGGGCCGGGACGGAGGGGATGGGGATGGAAGGGATGGAGGGGATGGGGTGATGGAGGTGGTGATGGGGATGGAGGGGATGGAAGGGATGGAAGGGATGGGGTGATGGAGGTGGTGATGGGGATGGAAGGGATGGAAGGGATGGAGGGAACGGAGGTGGTGGGAGGGATGGAGGGGATGGGGTGATGGAGGTGGTGATGGGGATGGAGGGGATGGAAGGGATGGAAGGGATGGAGGGAACGGAGGTGGTGGAAGGGATGGAGGGGATGGGGTGATGGAGGTGGTGATGGGGATGGAGGGGATGGAAGGGATGGAAGGGATGGAGGGAACGGAGGTGGTGGAAGGGATGGAGGGGATGGGGTGATGGAGGTGGTGATGGGGATGGAGGGGATGGAAGGGATGGAAGGGATGGAGGGAACGGAGGTGGTGGAAGGGATGGAGGGGATGGGGTGATGGAGGTGGTGATGGGGATGGAGGGGATGGAAGGGATGGAGGGGATGGAGGGAACGGAGGTGGTGGAAGGGATGGAGGGGATGGGGTGATGGAGGTGGTGATGGGGATGGAGGGGATGGAAGGGATGGAAGGGATGGAGGGAACGGAGGTGGTGGAAGGGATGGAGGGGATGGGGTGATGGAGGTGGTGATGGGGATGGAGGGGATGGAAGGGATGGAAGGGATGGAGGGGATGGGGTGATGGAGGTGGTGATGGGGATGGAGGGGATGGAAGGGATGGAGGGAACGGAGGTGGTGGAAGGGATGGAGGGGATGGGGTGATGGAGGTGGTGATGGGGATGGAGGGGATGGAAGGGATGGAGGGGATGGTGGTCATGCGTGATGAAGGTGACGGAGGTGGTGGTATAGTCATGGAGGTGGGGATGGGGTGATGGAGGGGATGGAGGTGATGGAGGGGATGATGGAGGTGGTGATGGGGGGATGGAGGTGATGGAGGGGATGGGGTGATGGAGGGGGTAATTGGGTGATGGAGGGGATGGAGGTGGTGATGTAGTCATGGAGGTGGGGATGGGGTGATGGAGGGGATGATGCAGTCATGGAGGTGGTGATGGAGGTGATGGAAGTGATGGAGGTGATGGTTTTGATGGGATGATGGAGGTGATGGAGGGGATGGAGGTGATGGAGGGGATGGAGTGATGGAGGGGATGGAGCGGATGATGCGGTCATGGAGGTGGTGATGGTGTCATGGAGGTGGTGATGGGATGATGGAGGTGATGGTGGTGATGCAGGGAATTGAGGTGGTGATGGGGTCATGGAGGTGATGGAGGTGATGAAGGTGATGGTGATGGGGTGATGATGGTGATGGAGGTGATGAAGGGGTGATGGTGATGGAGGTGCTCATGGGGTGATGGAGGTGGTGATGGAGGCGATGGGGTGATGGAGGCGGTGGAGGTGATGGGGTGATGGACGTGGTGGGGTGATGATGATGATGGGGTGATGGAGGGGATGGAGGTGATGGAGGGGACGGAGGTGATGGGGTGATGGACGTGGTGGGGTGATGATGATGATGGGGTGATGGAGGGGATGGAGGTGATGGAGGGGACGGAGGTGATGGGGTGATGGAGGGGACGGTGGTGGTGATGGGGTGATGGAAGTGGTGGCAGGGTGATGATGGCCATGGAGATGGTGATGGGGCAGTTGATGGAGGCAATAGAGGGGATGGAGGTGGGGATGGGGCGATGATGGTGATGGAGAAGGTGACAGGGTGGTGATGGCGATGGAGGTGATGATGGGGTGATGAAGGAGAGGATGATGGGGATGGAGGGGATGGAGGCGGTGATAGGGTGATGGAGGGGATGGTGGTGATGGAGGAGGTGATGGTGATGGAGGTGATGGTGATGGAGGTGGGGATGGGGCAAAGGGGCAGTGAGGGATGGTGGCAATGGGACAGCAAGAAGTGGTGGGATACGGGGCGGGCTATGGGGCAGGCTATTGCCTCTATAGGGCAGGGTTATGGGGCAGGCTACTGCCTCTATAGGGCCAGGGAAGCCAGGGACCAGTATGGAGAGCTGAGGGGCAGATCTATAGGGCAGGAGCAGAGGGGTTACATCTAGGAGCAGGGGCAATATATAGGGCAGGGGGTTCTGGGACCACTATGGGGGTCTATAGGGCAGATCTATGGGGCAGATCTATGGGGAAGAGAGGGGTCATTGAGCCCTATTTGTCCTTCACCCCCTCCCAACCCCCTTCTAAATCCCCCCCCCCCACCCCCCGCGGTTGCTATGGCAACCGGATGCTGCTGGGTCCTGGCTCCGGTTGCCACGGCAACGGCACCAGGAGCATCCGTGTCCTGAATTATTCATCCCCCCCCCCCGCCGGGAAACAGCGGGAATGGGGGGGGATGGGATGGATCGGGAACACCGGGAAGCGCGGATCCAATGGGAAAGGGAAGGGATGGGTTCGGGGGTGCTTGGAGGGGTCGGAGGCGGGGATTTGGTTGTCCCCAACCCCACTGTGATGCCCCCAACCCCTTTGTGATGCCCCCAACCCCTTTATGATGCCCCCAACCCCTTTATGATGCCCTCAACCCCTTTATGATGCCCCCAACCCCTTTGTGATGCCCCCAACCCCTTTATGATGCCCCCAACCCCTTTATGATGCCCTCAACCCCTTTATGATGCCCTCAACCCCTTTATGATGCCCCCAACCCCTTTGTGATGCCCTCAACCCCTTTATGATGCCCTCAACCCCTTTATGATGCCCCCAACCCCTTTATGATGCCCTCAACCCCTTTATGATGCCCCCAACCCCTTTGTGATGCCCCCAACCCCTTTATGATGCCCCCAACCCCTTTATGATGCCCTCAACACCTTTATGATGCCCCCAACCCCTTTGTGATGCCCCCAACCCCTTTGTGATGCCCCCAACCCCTTTATGATGCCCCCAACCCCTTTATGATGTCCCCACCACCCCAGTGTGACCCTGGCCAAGCCACCAAGTACCTCTATGAGCTGCTCTACAATGACCCCATCAAGATCATCCTCATGCCCGGGTGCAGCAGCGTCTCCACACTGGTGGCCGAGGCTGCTCGGATGTGGAACCTCATCGTGGTGAGGATATGGGATCCCTTGGGATATGGGGTATGGGGTATGGGGTATGGGATATGGGGTATGGGGTATGGGGTATGGGATATGGGGTATGGGATATGGGATATGGGGTACGGGGTATGGGATATGGGGTATGGGATATGGGATATGGGATATGGGGTATGGGGTATGGGATATGGGGTATGGGATATGGGGTATGGGGTATGGGGTATGGGGTATGGGATATGGGATATGGGATATGGGATATGGGGTATGGGATATGGGATATGGGGTATGGGATATGGGGTATGGGGTATGGGGTATGGGGTATGGGGTATGGGATATGGGATATGGGATATGGGGTATGGGATATGGGATATGGGGTATGGGATATGGGATATGGGGTATGGGGTATGGGATATGGGGTATAGGATATGGGATATGGGGTATGGGATATGGGGTATGGGATATGGGATATGGGATATGGGGTATGGGATATGGGGTATGGGGTATGGGATATGGGGTATAGGATATGGGGTATAGGATATGGGGTATGGGATATGGGGTATGGGATATGGGGTATGGGATATGGGGTATGGGATATGGGGTATGGGGTATGGGATATGGGGTATAGGATATGGGATATGGGGTATGGGATATGGGATATGGGGTATGGGATATGGGATATGGGGTATGGGGTATGGGATATGGGGTATGGGATATGGGATATGGGGTATGGGATATGGGATACGGGATATGGGGTATGGGATATGGGATATGGGGTATGGGGTATGGGATATGGGGTATGGGATATGGGATATGGGGTATGGGATATGGGATACGGGATATGGGGTATGGTATATGGGATATGGGGTATGGGGTATGGGATATGGGGTATGGGGTATGGGATATGGGGTATGGGATATGGGATATGGGGTATGGGATATGGGGTATGGGATATGGGATATGGGGTATGGGGTATGGGATATGGGGTATGGGGTATGGGGTATGGGGTATGGGGTATGGGATATGGGGTATGGGATATGGGATATGGGGTATGGGGTATGGGATATGGGGTATGGGATATGGGGTATGGGATATGGGATATGGGATATGGGGTATGGGATATGGGGTATGGGATATGGGGTATGGGATATGGGGTATGGGTCAGGTTGGGCACAGGGGCTTGGAGCAGCCCCTATGGAAGTGCCCCATGGGGTTGGAGCCGGATGAGCTCTTTGGTCGCATCCACCCCATCCCGTGCCGTGGCTCCGTGCTCGCAGCTCTCGTACGGCTCCAGCTCCCCGGCGCTGTCCAACCGGCAGCGCTTCCCGACCTTCTTCCGCACCCACCCCTCGGCCACGCTGCACAACCCGACCCGGGTGCAGCTCTTCAAGAAGTGGGGCTGGACCAAGATCGCCACCATCCAGCAGACCACGGAGGTCTTCACCTCGGTACGGGGGCACCCAATGAGCACCCAGTGGGCACCCAATGAGCACCCAATGAGCACCCAATGAGCACCCAATGACTGTGCAACAGCCACCCAGCGAACACCCAATGAACACCCAATGACCAGCCAATGACTGCCCAACAGCCACCCAATGAGTACCCAATGACCAGCCAATGAGCACCCAATGAGCACCCAATGACTGTGCACCAGCCACCCAGCGAACACCCAATGAATACCCAATGACCAGCCAATGACTGCCCAACAGCCACCCAATGAGCACCCAATGACCAGCCAATGAGCACCCAACGAGCAGCCAATGAGCACCCAATGACAAGCCAATGACCAGCCAATGACTGCCCAACAGCCACCCAATGAGCACCCAACGACACCCAATGACTGCCCAATGAGCACCTGATGACCACTCAACAGCCACCCAAACCCACCCCAACCACCACCCAACAACCACCCCAACCCCATCATGGTGGTGTCCAGGTCCAACCCCAACCCCATCAAGAAGCCCATTGCTTGGTGCCACCCCACCTTGGCCTCACTCTTTGCTGTCTTCCCCTTGGTCCCATCCTGCTTCTCCTGCCTTGGTCCCACCACCAGACCCTGGATGACCTGGACCAACGGGTGAAGGAGGCTGGGTTGGAGATCACCTTCAGGCAGAGCTTCTTCTCCGACCCCGCGGCGCCAGTGAGGAACCTCAAGGTGGGTCCAGGTCCATGTCCCCTGTGTCCTCCCCATGGACCTGCAACCATTGGGGTGATGGAGAATGATGGATGATGGATGGATGGATGATGGATGATGGGTGGATGGATGATGGATGATGGATGGATGATGGATGGATGATGATGGATGATGGATGATGATGGATGGATGATGGATGGATGATGGATGATGATGGATGATGATGGATGATGGGTGGATGGATGATGGATGATGGATGGATGATGGATGGATGATGATGGATGATGGATGATGATGGATGGATGATGGATGGATGATGGATGATGGATGGATGATGGATGGATGATGGATGATGATGGATGGATGGATGATGGATGATGATGGATGATGGATGGATGATGATGGATGATGATGGATGATGGATGATGATGGATGGATGATGGATGATGATGGATGATGATGGATGATGATGGATGGATGATGGATGATGATGGATGATGATGGATGATGGATGATGATGGATGATGATGGATGGATGGAAGGATGGATGATGATGGATGATGATGGATGATGGATGATGATGGATGGATGGATGATGGATGATGATGGATGATGATGGATGGATGATGGATGATGATGGATGATGATGGATGATGGATGATGATGGATGATGATGGATGGATGGAAGGATGGATGATGATGGATGATGATGGATGATGGATGATGATGGATGGATGATGGATGATGATGGATGATGATGATGGATGATGGATGGATGATGATGGATGATGATGGATGATGGATGATGATGGATGATGATGGATGGATGGAAGGATGGATGATGATGGATGATGATGGATGATGGATGATGATGGATGATGGATGATGGATGATGATGGATGATGGATGGATGATGATGGATGATGATGGATGATGATGGATGATGGATGGATGATGATGGATGATGATGGATGATGACGGATGATGGATGATGATGGATGATGATGGATGATGGGTGGATGGATGATGGATGATGGATGGATGATGGATGATGATGGATGATGGATGGATGATGATGGATGATGATGGATGATGACGGATGATGGATGATGACCCCTCAGCAGCAGAAGTCCCACCCCAGCTCCTTGTCTCCCGCAGCGCCAGGACGCCCGGATCATTGTGGGGCTCTTCTATGAGACGGAGGCACGGAAAGTCTTCTGCGAGGTGAGAGGTGGGATATGGTTGTGGGGCAGAACAAAGGGATGTGTGGGGAGGAAGATGGTGGGATCGATGGATGGAAGGCTGGGTAGATGTGAGTGTGGTGGGATGGATGGATGATGAATGGATGGATGATGGATGGATGATGAATGGATGGATGATGGATGATGATGATGGATGATGATGGATGGATGATGGATGGATGATGGATGGATGGATGATGGATGATGGATGGATGGATGATGATGGATGGATGATGGATGGATGATGGATGGATGGATGGATGGATGGATGATGGATGATGATGGATGATGATGGATGATGGATGGATGGATGATGATGGATGGATGATGGATGATGATGGATGGATGATGGATGATGATGGATGATGATGGATGATGGATGGATGGATGGATGATGGATGGATGATGGATGGATGGATGATGGATGGATGGATGGATGATGGATGGATGATGGATGGATGGATGATGGATGATGATGGATGGATGGATGATGGATGATGATGGATGGATGGATGATGATGGATGGATGGATGATGGATGGATGATGGATGGATGGATGATGGATGATGATGGATGGATGGATGATGATGGATGGATGGATGATGGATGGATGGATGATGGATGGATGATGATGGATGATGGATGGATGGATGATGGATGGATGGATGGATGATGGATGATGATGATGGATGATGGATGGATGATGGATGATGGATGGATGGATGGATGATGGATGGATGGATGGATGATGATGATGGATGATGGATGGATGATGGATGGATGATGATGGATGATGGATGGATGGATGATGGATGGATGGATGGATCTATGGATGGATGCTGGAGCCCCCCGCAGGTCTACAAGGAGAAGCTCTATGGCAAGAAGTACGTGTGGTTCCTCATCGGTTGGTACGCGGACAACTGGTTCCGCATCAAGGACCCGGCCATCAACTGCACCGAGGCCGAGATGGCCGAAGCTGTTGAAGGCCACGTCACCACCGAGATCGTGATGCTCAACCCGGAGAACACCCGCAGCATCTCCAACATGGTACAAGGACAGCCTGGAGCCAGCTGGGAGCTCCATCCCGTCCCAGCCATCCCATTCATCCCATCCCAACCATCTGATCCCGCCCAACCCAACCCATCCCATCCAATCTCACCCAACCCAACCCAATCCATCCCAACCATCCCATCCCATGCAACCCAACCCATCCCATCCATCCCATCCCATCCAACCCAACCCATCCCATGCAACTGAGCACATCCCGTCCATCCCATCCCATCCCGTCCATCCCATCCCATCTCCTTCCATCCATCCCACCCCATCCTATCTCATCCATCCCATCCCACCCCATCCCATCCCACCCATCCAATCCAACCCAACCCATCCAACCCAACCCATCCCACCCCACCCCATCCAACCCATCCCATCCCGTCCAACCCAACCCCACCCCATCCAACCCATCCCACCCCATCCAACACATCCCATCCCGTCCAACCCAACCCACCCCATCCAACCCATCCCATCCCGTCCAACCCAACCCACCCCATCCAACCCATCCCACCCCGTCCAACACATCCCATCCCGTCCAACCCAACCCACCCCATCCAACCCATCCCATCCTGTCCAACCCAACCCACCCCATCCAACCCATCCCACCCCATCCAACACATCCCATCCCATCCCGTCCAACCCACTCCACCCCATCCAACCCATCCCATCCCGTCCAACCCAACCCACCCCATCCAACCCATCCCATCCCATCCCGTCCAACCCACTCCACCCCATCCAACCCATCCCACCCATCCATCCCATCCCATCCACTCCATCCCATCCCACCCCGCCCCATCCAACCCATCCCATCCCGTCCAACCCAACCACCCCATCCAACCCATCCCATCCCATCCACCCCATCCCACCCCCTCTCCTCTCTTCCCCCTTTAGACCTCGCAGGAGTTCATCGAGAAGCTCCAGAAGAGGTTGGGCAAGAACCCGGAGGAGACAGGGGGGTTCCAAGAGGCCCCTTTGGCCTACGACGCCATCTGGGCCTTGGCTTTGGCCCTCAACAAGACCTCCACGGAGCTCCTGAAGAAGGGGCTGCGCTTGGAGGACTTCAACTACAACAACAAGAACATCACCGATGAGATTTACCGGGCCCTCAACTCCTCCGCCTTCGAGGGCGTCTCAGTGCGTCCCTTCCCTCTCCCCATGGAGCTCCTCCACCCCAAGAGGTCCCCATGGCGTCGCCTCCATAGGGACAGGGGCCTTCCGAGGTCCCCCATGGCCCCATCTCCATCCCCATCCCCGCAGGGCCACGTTGTCTTCGACGCCAGCGGCTCCCGCATGGCCTGGACGCTCATTGAGCAGCTCCAAGGTGGGTGAAGGGCTTTGGGGTGGGTGGAGAACCTCAAAGGTCCATGGTGGGGTTTGGTCATGGTTGATGTCAGCAATGGGATGGGTGATAGGGACCTTGGGTGGTACCAAAGTGGAGGAACAGAGGCGCCCATTGCCTCTTTGGGCACTTTCTGGCAAGGCTTGGTCTCCTCCACCATGAAGAAGTGGTCCTTGATGGAGCCATCATCATCATCGTTGGGTGCTCTCCATAGGGGAGCCCAATGGTGGCCCCATGTCTTCAACCAAGGTCCTTCTTGCTGATGATGGGGCTGGGGCTCCATCGGAGCATAAAGAACGCCCCTATGGGGTACAATGGGTGATTCCAACCTGCCCCACATCTTCTCCTCCCATAGGAGGTGTCTACAAGAAGATCGGTTACTACGACAGCACCAAGGACAACCTGTCCTGGTACAACAACGACAAGTGGATCGGTGAGTGGGGCCACCAAGGGGTTCTCCCCAGGTTCCTCCTATGGGGCCAGGTGGGGGAGAAGACCCTTCCCATGGTCCCTTCATGGTGCTATGGGGTCTACAGGAGGTGCCCCACCAGCCGACTACACCAAGGTCATCACCACCTTCCGCTTCCTGTCCCAGAAGCTCTTCATCTCCGTCTCCGTGTTGGCTTCCTTGGGCATCCTCTTGGCCATCATCTGCTTGGCCTTCAACATCTACAATGGACACGTCAGGTCGGTGGTGCCCACGGTTGGCATTGTGGGAGCTTCAGGTCCTATGGGACCTTCAAGGGCCACCAAGGCTGTAGATGGCCCTGTAGGACCTTTAGGTTCCATTAAGGCTGTAGATGGCCCTATAGGACCTCAAGCTGTAGATGACCCTATAGGACCTTTAGGTTCCATTAAGGCTGTAGATGGCCCTATAGGACCTCAAGCTGTAGATGGCCCTATAGGACCTTTAGGTTCCATTAAGGCTGTAGATGGCCCTATAGGACCTCAAGCTGTAGATGGCCCTATAGGACCTTTAGGTTCCATTAAGGCTGTAGATGGCCCTATAGGACCTCAAGCTGTAGATGGCCCTGTAGGACCTTTAGGTTCCATTAAGGCTGTAGATGGCCCTATAGGACCTCAAGCTGTAGATGGCCCTGTAGGACCTTTAGGTTCCATTAAGGCTGTAGATGGCCCTATAGGACCTCAAGCTGTAGATGGCCCTATAGGACCTTTAGGTTCCATTAAGGCTGTAGATGGCCCTATAGGACCTCAAGCTGTAGATGGCCCTGTAGGACCTTTAGGTTCCATTAAGGCTGTAGATGGCCCTATAGGACCTCAAGCTGTAGATGGCCCTGTAGGACCTTTAGGTTCCATTAAGGCTGTAGATGGCCCTATAGGACCTCAAGCTGTAGATGGCCCTGTAGGACCTTTAGGTTCCATTAAGGCTGTAGATGGCCCTATAGGACCTCAAGCTGTAGATGGCCCTGTAGGACCTTTAGGTTCCATTAAGGCTGTAGATGGCCCTATAGGACCTCAAGCTGTAGATGGCCCTGTAGGACCTTTAGGTTCCATTAAGGCTGTAGATGGCCCTATAGGACCTCAAGCTGTAGATGGCCCTATAGGACCTTTAGGTTCCATTAAGGCTGTAGATGGCCCTATAGGACCTCAAGCTGTAGATGGCCCTGTAGGACCTTCAGGTTCCATTAAGGCTGTAGATGGCCCTATAGGACCTTTAGGTTCCATTAAGGCTGTAGATGGCCCTATAGGACCTTTAGGTTCCATTAAGGCTGTAGATGGCCCTATAGGACCTCAAGCTGTAGATGGCCCTGTAGGACCTTCAGGTTCCATTAAGGCTGTAGATGGCCCTATAGGACCTCAAGCTGTAGATGGCCCTATAGGACCTTTAGGTTCCATTAAGGCTGTAGATGGCCCTATAGGACCTCAAGCTGTAGATGGCCCTATAGGACCTTCAGGTGCCACCCAGGTTCTCCTGCAGGTACATCCAGAACTCCCAACCCTACCTGAACAACATGACCGCCGTCGGTTGCACCTTGGCCTTGGCCGCTGTCTACCCCCTTGGCCTCGATGGCTACCACATTGGGCCTGGCCTGTTCCCCTTCGTGTGCCAGGTATGGCCCTGGTGGTGGGTACAAGCAGATGGAGGCCACCACAAGGTGATGGATGGAGGGGGGGCAAGTGATGGAGATGCCACCCCCACCAAGGGATGGGGACATTGGAGATGCTTGGGGGGGCCCCCCCAATGGGCTCCATGCTTCCCCCATGGTGGGGATGGGGAGGTCCAACCAAGGCCCGTCCCATCTCCTGTCCCATTCCATAGGCGCGCCTGTGGCTCCTGGGCCTTGGCTTCAGCCTGGCCTATGGGAGCATGTTCACCAAGATCTGGTGGGTCCACACGGTCTTCACCAAGAAGGATGAGAAGAAGGAGAAGAGGAAGGTGAGGAGAGGACCGCGATGGGGTCAAGAGGAGCCCAATGGGGGTCCTTGGTGATGGTGATGGTGTCCCCCCCGCCATAGACCTTGGAGCCATGGAAGCTCTATGCCACTGTGGGGCTGCTGGTGGGGCTGGACGTGGTCACCTTGGTCATCTGGCAGATTGTGGACCCACTGCATCGCACCATTGAGGTGGGGGCGTGGTCATGGTGGTGGGGGCATAGACAAGGTGGTGGGGGCATGGTCAAGGTGGTGGGGGCATGGTCAAGGTGGTGGGGGCATGGGCAAGGTGGTGGGGGCATGGTGAAGGTGGTGGGGGCATGGGCAAGGTGGTGGGGGCATGGGCAAGGTGGTGGGGGCATGGTCAAGGTGGTGGGGGCATGGTGAAGGTGTTGTGGGGCCATTCAATGCATTGGGAGGTCCTCAAGGTGTTGAGGTGCTGCTTGGGGGACAACCCCACGCCAAACCCCCCCCCCGCTTTGTCCCCCCCATATCCCCTTAGGAGTTCACCAAGGAGGAGCCCAAGACGGACACGGACGTCTCCATCCTGCCCCAACTGGAGCACTGCAGCTCCACCAAGATGAACACTTGGCTTGGTGGGCATCAAGGAGGGCTCCCTGGGAGGGGCCCCATTGGGTCGGTGGCCATGGAGGTCCATGGGAAGCCGTTGGATGGTCCTTGTTTGACCCCTTCATCCATCCCAAGGGATCTTCTATGGCTTCAAGGGCTTGCTCCTGCTCTTGGGCATCTTCTTGGCCTATGAAACCAAGAGCGTGTCCACCGAGAAGATCAACGACCACCGAGCGGTGGGGATGGCCATTTACAACGTGGCGGTGAGTTCTCCATCGCCCCCTGCTCTGCTCTTCACCCCACAGCCCATTGGTGACCATTGGTGACCATCGGGACCACTGGCTACCATTGGTAGCCATTGGTGGCCATTGGGACCATTGGTGACCATGGGTGGCCACTGGCACCATTGGTACCACTGGTGACCATGGGTGGCCACTGGAACCATTGGTGTCCATTGGTGATCACTGGTGACCGTTGGTGACCATCGGTAATCACTGGCGAACATTGGGACCATTGGTGACCATTGGTGACCATTGGTGACCATTGGTGACCATTGGCGACCACTGGCGACCATTGGGACCGTTGGTGACCATTGGTGACCATTGGCGACCATTGGGGACCATTGGCGACCATTGGCGACCATTGGGGACCATTGGGACCATTGGTGACCATTGGTGACCACTGGTGACCATTGGTGGCCATTGGGACCATTGACGACCATTGGTGACCGTTGGTGGCCATTGGTGACCATTGGTGGCCATCGGTGACCATTGGTGGCCATCGGTGGCCATGGATGACCATTGGCGACCACATCTCCTTCCACCCCCCAGGTCCTCTGCCTCATCACGGCGCCCGTCACCATGATCCTGAGCAGCCAGCAGGATGCGGCCTTCGCCTTCGCCTCCTTGGCCGTTGTCTTCTCCTCCTACATCACCTTGGTTGTCCTCTTTGTGCCCAAGGTGATGGCGGGGACGAGGGATGGGGGTGCTCCAAGGGCTCCTAATGGGGTTGGTGCGGCCCCAGCATCCCAATGGGGGTCCCTTCCATGGAGGGTCTTGGTGGGACCAAGGGGACCCTTGAGTGGCCATAGGGCCATGGTGGGTACCCATAGGCCCACGGTTGACGGCGATGGTTGCAGATGCGGCGCCTCATCACCCGCGGCGAGTGGCAGTCGGAGCAGCAGGACACCATGAAGACCGGGTCCTCCACCAACAACAACGAGGAGGAGAAATCCCGGCTCCTGGAGAAGGAAAACCGGGAGCTGGAGAAGATCATTGCGGAGGTGGGGGGGGGGGTTGAAGGGTGTAGCTTGAAGGGTGTAACTTGAAGGCTGTAGCTTGGGGGCTGTAGCTTGAAAGTTGTAGCTTGAAGGGTGTAGCTTGAAGGTTGTAACTTGAAGGCTGTAGCTTGGGGGCTGTAGCTTGAAGGTTGTAACTTGAAGGCTGTAGCTTGGGGGCTGTAGCTTGAAGGTTGTAACTTGAAGGCTGTAGCTTGGGGGCTGTAGCTTGAAGGTTGTAACTTGGGGGCTGTAGCTTGAAGGTTGTAACTTGAAGGCTGTAGCTTGGGGGCTGTAGCTTGAAGGTTGTAACTTGAAGGCTGTAGCTTGAAGGGTGTAGCTTGAAGGGTGTAGCTTGAAGGCTGTAGCTTGGGGGCTGTAGCTTGAAGGTTGTAACTTGAAGGCTGTAGCTTGGGGGCTGTAGCTTGAAGGTTGTAGCTTGAAGGCTGTAGCTTGGGGGCTGTAGCTTGAAGGTTGTAGCTTGAAGGCTGTAGCTTGGGGGCTGTAGCTTGAAGGTTGTAACTTGAAGGCTGTAGCTTGGGGGCTGTAGCTTGAAGGTTGTAACTTGAAGGCTGTAGCTTGAAGGGTGTAGCTTGAAGGGTGTAGCTTGAAGGCTGTAGCTTGGGGGCTGTAGCTTGAAGGTTGTAGCTTGAAGGCTGTAGCTTGGGGGCTGCCCCCGGGGGTCTGCTCCCCCCCTTCCCCTCCCCTTGACCCCCTTTCCCCCCCCCCAGAAGCAGGAGCGCGTCTCCGAGCTCCGGCAGCAGCTCCAGGCCCGGCAGCAGCTCCGCTCCCGCCGCCGCTCCTCGGCCGCCGCAGACCCCCACCTGCAGGGGGCGCTCAACCCCGCGCCGACCCCCCCGGGGGGGACTTTCTACCCCCAGAGCCTGCCCCTCGTCCGCTGCCTGGTGGCCGAGCAGGCCGACAAGATGGGGAGGGGCAACTGCGACGGGAGCCGCGTGCACCTGCTCTATAAGTGACCCCCCCCGGGGCAATTAACGTGGGGCAATTAGCATGGGGGGGTAATTAACGGGGGGGTCATTGATAGGGGGGTAATTGCAATAGGGGTGGTTAAAATGGGGGGTAATTACAATGGGAAGGGGGTAAATAGGGGGTCTATCTGCTCTATAAGTGACTCCCCCCGGGGCGATTAACGTGGGGCAATTAGCATGGGGGGGAAATTAACGGGGGGTAATTAATGTGGGGGTCGTTAATATGGGGGTAATTGCAATGGGGGTGGTTAAAATGGGGGGTAATTACAATGGGAAGGGGGTAAATAGTGGGTCTATCTGCTCTATAAGTGACCGGGGCAATAGAGGGGTAATTGGCATGAGGGGTAATTAACATGGGGGCAATTGCAATGGGTGGGTAATTACAATGGGAAGGGGCAATTAATATGGGAAGGGGGTAATTAATATGGGAAGGGGGTAATTACAATGAGAAAGGGGTAATTACAGTGGGAGGGGTAATTACAGGGGTTGGACCCTCTTGCCCTGGGTCTGGGTCTCTTGGCCCATCACGTGGCTCTGGGTGTCACCCGCCTTCGCCTCTTGTCACAGGGTCCCCTATGGTCAACCCAACCCCTACAGCCATCCCCTATGGTGGATCCATGTCCCTTACAGTCATTCCCTATGGTCAACCCATTGCCCCTACAGCCATCCCTTATGGTGGACCCATTGCCCCTACAGTCATCCTCTATGGTAAACCCATTGCCCCTACAGTTGCCCCATCTCCCTATAGCCATTCCCTATGGTGGTCCCATGGCCCCTATGGTCAACCCAACCCCCTACGGTCATCCCCTATGGTGGATCCATGTCCCCTACAGTCATCCAAGCCCCCTACAGCCATCCCCTATGGCGGACCCATTGCTCCTACAACCAACCGATATCCCCTATAGCTGTCCCCTATGGTCAACTCATCCCCTATGGTGGACCATGTCCCCTACAGTCATCCCCTATGGTCAACCCATTGCCTACAGTCGACCCATACCCCCTACAGCTGTCCCCTACAGTCAACCCATCCCCTTATGGTCATCCCCTATGGCGGACGCACATCCTTCCTTCTCCCCCTATAACCAGCTCCGCCTGAAGCCCCCCATTGTACTGCTGTTGTTGGGGTCCCCCCTGTAGCTCCATGTCCGACTGTAGCGCACAACCAAGCCCTATAGCACCGGCTGTCGCGAGCGGCTGTTTGGGGGTCGGTGGTTGGTACAGCCGGGGTCGGGGGGGTGGTGTTGTTAATGCTCTATTGTCCGGCTGTAGCTCACAACCAGAGGGGGGGGTTGGTTTGGTTCCTGGACGCGCCGACTGTTGTAGCCGGGGTCTGGTTCCTCTTGTACAGTCGCACTCGGGTGGACAACCGGACCCTTGCTTCTTTGCCTGTGTCTTGTGTGGTGTTTCAATGGGGGGGGGGTGTACAATGGGACACGGGGGGGGGGTTGGGGGTATTCACGGTACAGCCGGAGGTGGCTTCATGGTGCAGCGTGGGGGTTGGGGTCCAATAGGGTCCTGGGTCCGATTGTTCCTGGATCTGATTGTTCCCAGATCCGATTCTTCCTGGGTCCAACTGTTCCTGGATCCAATTGCTCCTGGATCCAACTGTTCCCGGGTCCGATTGTTCCCAGATCTGATTGCTCCTGGATCCAAGTGTTCCCAGATACAACTCTTACTGAATCCAATTGTTCCTGCATCCAGTTGCTCCTGGATCCAACTGTTCCCAGGTCTGATTGTTCCTGGAGCCAATTGTTCCTGGGTCCAACAGTTCCTGGATCCAACTGTTCCCGGGTCCAGCTGTTCCTGAATCTGGTTGTTCCTGGATCCAACTGCTCCTGAGTCCGATTGTTCCTGGGTCTGATTGTTCCTGGATCCGATTGTTCCTGGAGCCCCCCAAGTGCCCCACCGCAGCCCCATAGATACCCATGGGCCCCCCATAGCCCCATAGACACCCCTAGGTCCCCCCATGGCCCCTACATGGAACCGGCCATACCCCCCCCAACCCCGGACATGGAACCGGCGGCTGAGGCTGCGCATGTGCAGAAAGAGGAGGGGAAGCCGAAGCCGCCATGTTTGTGGAGGGCAAGCGCCCCGCGATTGGGGAGGCTGACATGTATCAGCCAATCAGAGGTCGAGATGGTGCTGACGTCACCGGGTGCTAGGAGGACTTTAGGGATGGGGATGGGATGGGGATGGGGATGGGGTGGGATGGGGATGGGGATGGGACGGGATGGGATGGGGATGGGGATGGGGATGGGATGGGATGGGGATGGGGATGGGGATGGGGATGGGGATGGGGATGGGGATGGGGATGGGGATGGGGATGAGGATGGGATGGGGATGGGATGGGGATGGGGATGGGATGGGGATGGGATGGGGATGGGATGGGGATGGGGATGGGGATGGGGATGGGATGGGATGGGGATGGGATGGGGATGGGGATGGGATGGGGATGGGGATGGGATGGGATGGGGATGGGGATGGGATGGGGATGGGATGGGGATGGGGATGGGATGGGGATGGGATGGGGATGGGATGGGGATGGGGATGGGGATGGGGATGGGGATGGGGATGGGGATGGGGATGGGATGGGGATGGGGATGGGGATGGGAATGGGGATGGGGATGGGATGGGGATGGGGATGGGATGGGATGGGGATGGGATGGGGATGGGATGGGGATGGGATGGGGATGGGATGGGGATGGGGATGGGGATGGGATGGGGATGGGGATGGGGATGGGGATGGGGATGGGATGGGGATGGGGATGGGATGGGATGGGGATGGGATGGGGATGGGATGGGGATGGGATGGGGATGGGGATGGGGATGGGGATGGGGATGGGATGGGGATGGGGATGGGATGGGATGGGGATGGGGATGGGGATGGGATGGGGATGGGGATGAGGATGGGGATGGGGATGGGATGGGGATGGGATGGGGATGGGATGGGGATGGGATGGGGATGGGGATGGGATGGGATGGGGATGGGATGGGGATGGGATGGGGATGGGATGGGGATGGGGATGGGATGGGGATGGGGATGGGGATGGGATGGGATGGGGATGGGGATGGGATGGGGATGGGGATGGGGATGGGATGGGATGGGGATGGGGATGGGGATGGGATGGGATGGGGATGGGGATGGGATGCGGGGCCTTCCTGAAGCTCCCAGTGCCCGGAATCCCTGATCCCCCTTTCCCCACCTCTGCCAGGTTCCCCTTGGCTTCCCGGCTGGAATGTCGCAGGAGAGCTACGAATCCCTGCTCCTGCTGGGTAAGGCCCGAGCCCGGCTGCCTGGTCCCCGCATCCCGACATTCCCGGCGCGCTGCCGCCATCATCCCAGCCTCCCCCTTCCCTTCCTGCTCCCGCCGCAGAATTCCCCATTCCCAAGGGCACGCTCATCTCCCGCCCGGAGCTGGACGAGGAGCTGGGGGCGCCGGATCCCAACGATTCCGAGGAATGGGAGATCCTCAGCGTGGCCCCGGCCGGTGAGTGCCAGCGGGAGAATGGGAATGGGGATGGGATACGGGATTGGCTGCTGGGAGCGGGGATTCCTTGGGATTCAACGGTGTTCCCATTAGGAGCAAAGCATTCCCGTTAGGAACAAGGCGTTCCCATTGGGAACAAGGCGTTCCCATGGGCACTGGGAGGTGTTCCCAAGGTGGGAATGATCCTGGTGGGAATCGCGGCCCTTGCCATTGGGAATGGTGCTCATTAGCGCTGGGAATGATGCATGGGAATCACTGCCATTGAGCTGGGAATGGTTCCTGTTGGGAATTGTTCCCCTGGAACTGGGAATCATTCCCCCTGGTGTTGGGAATCATTCCCGGCGATGCTGGGATGGAATCCATGGAATCCCATTGGGAATCCCATTGGGAATCATTCCCATTGGTGTTGGGAATCATTCCCGGCGTTGCTGGGATGGAATCCATGGAATCCCATTGGGAATCCTGTTGGGAATCATCCCCATTGGTGTTGGGAATCATTCCCGGCGATGCTGGGATGGAATCCATGGAATCCCATTGGGAATCCCGTTGGGAATCATCCCCATTGGTGTTGGGAATCATTCCCGGCGATGCTGGGATGGAATCCATGGAATCCCATTGGGAATCCCGTTGGGAATCATTCCCCCTGGTGTTGGGAATCATTCCCGGCAATGCTGGGATGGAATCCATGGAATCCCATTGGGAATCCCGTTGGGAATCATTCCCCCTGGTGTTGGGAATCATTCCCGGCAATGCTGGGATGGAATCCATGGAATCCCATTGGGAATCCCGTTGGGAATCATCCCCATTGGTGTTGGGAATCATTCCCGGCGATGCTGGGATGGAATCCATGGAATCCCATTGGGAATCCCGTTGGGAATCATCCCCCTGGTGTTGGGAATCATTCCCGGCGTTGCTGGGATGGAATCCATGGAATCCCATTGGGAATCCTGTTGGGAATCATCCCCCTGGTGTTGGGAATCATTCCCGGCGATGCTGGGATGGAATCCATGGAATCCCATTGGGAATCCCGTTGGGAATCATTCCCCCTGGTGTTGGGAATCATTCCCGGCGATGCTGGGATGGAATCCATGGAATCCCATTGGGAATCCTGTTGGGAATCATCCCCCTGGTGTTGGGAATCATTCCCGGCGATGCTGGGATGGAATCCATGGAATCCCATTGGGAATCCCGTTGGGAATCATTCCCCCTGGTGTTGGGAATCATTCTCTGCATTGCTGGGATGGAATCCATGGAATTCCATTGGGAATCCCATTGGGAATCATTCCCCCTGGTGTTGGGAATCATTCCCGGCGATGCTGGGATGGAATTCATGGAATCCCATTGGGAATCCCGTTGGGAATCATTCCTCCTGGTGTTGGGAATCATTCCCGGCGATGCTGGGATGGAATCCATGGAATCCCATTGGGAATCCCGTTGGGAATCATTCCCCCTGGTGTTGGGAATCATTCTCTGCATTGCTGGGATGGAATCCATGGAATTCCATTGGGAATCCCGTTGGGAATCATTCCCCCTGGTGTTGGGAATCATTCCTGGCGATGCTGGGATGGAATCCATGGAATCCCGTTGGGAATCCCCCATTGGCTCCTTCTCTCCCTGCAGATGAGGGCCCATGGAGCGGGACGGACGAGGCGGCCCCGGCTCCGCCCCATCCCGAGCTCCCGTTCTCCCACGGGATCAAGGCTCCGGAAGAGCCTCAGCTCCCGCTCGGCGTTCCCGAAGCACCACGGGAAGCACGGCCAGGAGCGGGCCCCGCAGCATTCCCAATGGATCCAAGGGGTTCCGTGGGGCTGGAATCCCATTGGGAATGGACCCAAGGGGATGTTTTGCTGCTTCCATGGGGAACTGAATCCCATGGGATAACGGATAATCCATTGGGAATGAGCTGGAGCTCATGGACGTGGAGCTGGAGGTGGCTCCCAATGGATCCAAGGGGCTCCGGGTGGATCCAAGGGGTTCTGGATGGATCCAAGGGGTTCCATGGGGCTGGAATCCCATTGGGAATGGACCCAAGGGAACGTTTTGCTGCTTCCATTGGGGAATTGAATCCCATGGGAATTCCGTGTCTCCTCAATGCAAGCAGCAGCTTTGGGATGCTCCAAATCCCTGTCGCATCCCTGGGTGTTGGGCCCTGGGGGTGCCTGGGGCCCGCTTTTCCCTATGGATCGGGGTTGGGAATGGGAAAAGAGCTTGGGAAAAGGGGGAATTCCACCCCCTGGATGAGCACCGGGAGCCGGGAGCATCCATATGGAGCCTCCCCCATTCCAGAGTAAAGACTTTCCCAGCCTGAATCCACTTGTCTGGAATTCTTTGCCCCGCTTGAAGGGTCTTTATGGTCCCAAAGCCCAACAATTCCCTCCCAAATCCCAACAATTCCCACCCAAATCCCAAAAATTCCACCCAAATCCCAACAATTCCACCCAAATTCCTCAATTCCCACCCAAATCCGAACAATTCCACCCAAACCCCAACAATTCCACCCAAATTCCTCAATTCCCAACCAAAGCCCAACAATTCCCACCCAAATTCCTCAATTCCCACCCAAATCCGAACAATTCCACCCAAACCCCAAAAATTCCACCCAAATTCCTCAATTCCCAACCAAAGCCCAACAATTCCCACCCAAATTCCCCAATTCCCACCCAAATCCCAACAATTCCACCCAAATTCCCAATTCCCACCCAAATTCCTCAATTCCACCCAAATCCCAACAATTCCCACCCAAATTCCCCAATTCCACCCAAATCCCAACAATTCCCACCCAAATTCCACAATTCCCAACCAAATTCCTCAATTCCCACCCAAATCCAAACAATTCCCTCCCAAATCCCAACAATTCCACCCAAATTCCCCAATTCCACCCAAATCCCACCAATTCCCTCCCAAATTCCCAATTCCCACCCAAATTCCTCAATTCCACCCAAATCCCAACAATTCCCACCCAAAGCCCAACAATTCCACCCAAATTCCCAATTCCCAACCAAAGCCCAACAATTTCACCCAAATTCCCCAATTCCACCCAAATCCCACCAATTCCCACCCAAATTCCCAATTCCCACCCAAATTCCTCAATTCCACCCAAATCCCAACAATTCCACCCAAATCCCAACAATTCCCACCCAAAGCCCAACAATTCCACCCAAATTCCCAATTCCCACCCAAATCCCAACAATTCCACCCAAATTCCCAAATTCCACCCAAATCCCAACAATTCCCACCCAAATTCCCAATTCCCAACCAAATTCCTCAATTCCACCCAAACCCCAACAATTCCACCCAAATCCCAACAATTCCAACCAAATTCCTCAATTCCACCCAAACCCCAACAATTCCCACCCAAATTCCCAAATTCCACCCAAATCCCATCAATTCCCACCCAAATTCCACAATTCCCAACCAAATTCCTCAATTCCCAACCAAATCCCACCAATTCCCACCCAAATCCCAACAATTCCCACCCAAATTCCTCAATTCCACCCAAATCCCAACAATTCCACCCAAATCCCAACAATTCCCAACCAAATCCCAACAATTTCCACCCAAATTCCCCAATTCCACCCAAATCCCACCAATTCCCAACCAAATTCCCAATTCCCACCCAAATTCCTAATTCCCACCCAAATTCCTCAATTCCACCCAAATCCCAACAATTCCACCCAAATCCCAACAATTCCACCCAAATCGCAACAATTCCCACCCAAAGCCCAACAATTCCACCCAAATTCCCAATTCCCACCCAAATCCCAACAATTCCACCCAAATTCCCAAATTCCACCCAAATCCCACCAATTCCCACCCAAATTCCCAATTCCAACCAAATCCCAACAATTCCCACCCAAATTCCACAATTCCACCCAAATCCCACCAATTCCCACCCAAATTCCCAATTCCACCCAAACCCCAACAATTCCCACCCAAATTCCCAAATTCCACCCAAATCCCAACAATTCCCACCCAAATTCCACAATTCCCAACCAAATTCCACAATTCCACCCAAATCCCAACAATTCCCACCCAAAGCCCAACAATTCCCACCCAAATTCCCAATTCCCACCCAAATCCCAACAATTCCACCCAAATCCCAACAATTCCCACCCAAATCCTAACAATTCCCACCCAAATTCCCAATTCCCACCCAAATCTACCATGGTTTGGGTGTCTTTAGGATGTTTTGGGGTGATTTTGGGCTGTTCGGGGCAGTTCGGGCTGTTCTGGGGTGATTTTGGGGCCGGTTTGGGCTGTTTTGGGCCAGTTTGGGCTCTCCTGGGGGTAGTTTCGGGGCTGTTTTGGAGTATTTGGGGCGGTTTGGGCTATTTCGGGCTGGTTTGGGGTGATTTTGGGCTGGTTTAGGGCTCTTTGGGGCTCCTTTGGGGCGATTTGGGGCCGGTTTGGGGCCGTTTCGGGTGCATTTTGCGCTGTTTCGGGGCCGGTTCCGCTCCCGCAGCCCCGCGGGGGTTGCACTTCCTGGGTCAGCGGCGCCGCCGCCTCCATTGTCCAGCGGCAGCGGCCGAAGGTACCGGAGCGGGACCGGGATGGGAACGGGAACGGGAACGGGAACGGGATGGGAACGGGGGGGAACGGGGGGGGACGGGAACGGGATGGGAATGGGATGGGAACGGGGGGGAACGAGAACGGGAACGGGATGGTAACGGGAATGGGGGGGGAATGGGAACGGGAATGGGATGGGAATGATGGGGGGAATGGGATGGGAACAGGAATGGGGGGGGAACGGGATGGGAATGGGGAGGGGAACAGGATGGGAAGGGGAATGGGGAGGGAACGGGAATGAGATGGGAACGGGAATAGGGGGGAATGGGATGGGAACGGGAATGGAGGGAACGGGAACGGGAATGGGATGGAAATGGGGGGGGAATGGGATGGGAACGGGAATGGGGCAGGAATGGGATAGAAACGGGAATGGGGGGGAACGGGAATGGGAGCGGGAATGGGATAGAAACGGGAATGGGGGGGAACGGGAATGGGAGCGGGAATGGGGCTATGGGGGGAGTCTCTTGGATGTGACTCGCGGGGACAAAGGGGGCTCTATGGGAGCATCGGCAGCGACCGGACGGCCCGAAACGGCCCCAAAATGGCCCAAAATAGCCCCAAAAAGGACCCAAACCAGCCCCATTCCCGCTGTACAACCCCATGGGGCTGCGGGGGGGGGTGTCTCCCATTGCTCCGTGCCTCTGGAATACCGGGAATGGGATCAGGAGCCCCCGTTCCCCCATCCCCCCACGGTCCCTATAGTGGGGTTTTGGGGTAGTTTTGGGGTGCTTTGGAGGTGGTTTTGGGGCTATTTCGGGTGTGTTTCAGCTGGTTTGGGGGTGGGTTTGGATCTGGGGTATTTTGGGGCTGTTTTGGGTCCTTTTGGGTGGTTTGGACCTGGTTTGGGCGGTTTTGGGGTGGTTTTGGGGTGCTTTGGGTCATTTTTGGGGTGTTTTGGGTGTTTCTGGGGTGGTTTGCAGTGGGTTTGGGGGCATTTTTGAGGGGGTTTGGGTCTATTTTGGGTCAGTTTTGTGGGGTTTTGGTCTATTTTGGGTGGTTTTGGATCTATTTTGGGTCTGTTTCGGGTCTGTTTTGGTTGGTTTTGCTCTATTTTGGGTCTATTTGGGTCTATTTGGGTCTATTTCGGGTCTATTTCTGGTCAATTTTGGGCCAATTTCGGGTCTATTTGGGTCTATTTTGGGTCTATTTGGGTCTATTTTGGGTCTATTTTGGGTCAATTTCGGGTCCATTTCTGGTCAATTTTGAGCCAATTTCGGGTCAATTTCGGGCCAATTTCGGGTCTATTTTGGGTCTATTTCGGGTCAATTTCTGGTCTATTTTGGGTCTATTTTGGGTCTATTTCGGGTCAATTTCTGGTCTATTTTGGGTCTATTTGGGTCTATTTTGGGTCTATTTTGGGTCAATTTCGGGTCCATTTCTGGTCAATTTTGAGCCAATTTCGGGTCAATTTCGGGCCAATTTCGGGTCTATTTTGGGTCAATTTCGGGTCCATTTCTGGTCAATTTCGGGCCAATTTCGGGTCTATTTTGGGTCTATTTCTGGTCAATTTCGGGCCAATTTCGGGTCTATTTCGGGTCAATTTCTGGTCTATTTTGGGTCTATTTCGGGTCAATTTCGGGCCAATTTCGGGTCAATTTTGGGTCAATTTCGGCCGTTTCTGACCTCTCCCCCCCAGCCCCCCCCCCCCCCCCCCGATGTCCCCCAAGCGCTGCCTCGCTCCGCCCCCCCCTTCCCCTTCCCGCTCGGAAGCGGCGGCTCCCGCCGGGAGCGGCTCCGGGCGGCGCCGGAAGGAACCGGGCGGGGTCCGGCGCCGGGGGGGGCCCGGTCGGGAGCGCCCCAACATCTGCGTGGAGTGCGGGGAGGGCTTCGCCAGGAGCGCGGCGCTGCGGGAGCACCGCGGGAGCCACCGGCGCGGCGGCGGGAACGGAGCCGCCGGGAAGGGCGGGAGCTGCCGGGAGTGCGGGAAGGGAGCGGAGGAGCGGCGCGGGAAGAGGAGGGAGCGCGGGGGAGGAGGTGGGGATGGGAACGGGGGGGGGAATGGGGTGGGAATGGTGGGAATGGGGTGGGAATGGAGGTGGGAATGGTGGGAATGGAGGAAATAGTGGGAATGGGGTGGGAATGGAGGTGGGAATGGGGTGGGAATGGAGGTGGGAATGGGCTGGAAATGGAGGTGGGAATGGGGTGGGAATGGAGGTGGGAATGGGGTGGGAATGGTGGGAATGGAGGTGGGAATGGGGTGGGAATGGTGGGAATGGAGGAAACAGTGGGAATGGGGTGGGAATGGTGGGAATGGGGTGGGAATGGGGTGGGAATGGAGGTGGGAATGGGGTGGGAATGGGCTGGGAATGGAGGTGGGAATGGTGGGAATGGAGGAAATAGTGGGAATGGGGTGGGAATGGGCTGGAAATGGAGGTGGGAATGGGGTGGGAATGGAGGTGGGAATGGGGTGGGAATGGGCTGGGAATGGAGGTGGGAATGGAGGTGGGAATGGGCTGGGAATGGAGGTGGGAATGGAGGTGGGAATGGGGTGGGAATGGTGGGAATGGGCTGGGAATGGAGGTGGGAATGGGGTGGGAATGGAGGTGGGAATGGGGTGGGAATGGTGGGAATGGAGGAAACAGTGGGAATGGGGTGGGAATGGGCTGGAAATGGAGGTGGGAATGGGCTGGGAATGGAGGTGGGAATGGAGGTGGGAATGGAGGTGGGAATGGGGTGGGAATGGAGGTGGGAATGGGCTGGGAATGGAGGTGGGAATGGAGGTGGGAATGGAGGTGGGAATGGGCTGGGAATGGAGGTGGGAATGGAGGTGGGAATGGAGGTGGGAATGGGGTGGGAATGGTGGGAATGGAGGTGGGAATGGGGTGGGAATGGTGGGAATGGGCTGGGAATGGTGGGAATGGAGGAAATAGTGGGAATGGGGTGGGAATGGTGGGAATGGAGGTGGGAATGGGGTGGGAATGGTGGGAATGGAGGTGGGAATGGGGTGGGAATGGTGGGAATGGAGGAAATAGTGGGAATGGGGTGGGAATGGGCTGGAAATGGAGGTGGGAATGGGGTGGGAATGGGGTGGGAATGATGGGATTGGGTTGGGAATGGGGTGGGAATGGAGGTGGGAATGGGGTGGGAATGGGGTGGGAATGGGGTGGGAATGATGGGATTGGGTTGGGAATGGGGTGGGAATGGAGGTGGGAATGGGGTGGGAATGGGGTGGGAATGATGGGATTGGGTTGGGAATGGGCCCGGGGCTGCGGCTGGAGCTGGGCCCCCATTGCTGCCGTTGGAGGTGGCCCCGGAGCTGTCCCCGCGGCCGGTGCTGATCCCGGCGCCTTCACCTGCATCGACTGCGGGCGGCCCTTTGGGAAGCGTCGGGATAAAGCCGGGAACGCCGGGAACGCCGCGGCCCTTCCCAACACGTGCGGCGAGTGCTGGCAGAGCTTCAGCCAGAGCTCGGACCTGGTGAAGCACATGCGCATCCATACGGGAGAGAAGCCCTATCCCTGCGGGCACTGCGGGAAGCGCTTCAACGTCAGCTCCAACCTGCTCCGGCACCAGCGCATCCATACGGGAGAGAAGCCCTATTCCTGCCTGGAATGCGGGAAGCGCTTCACGGATAAGTCCACCTTGACCCAGCACCGGCGCATCCATACGGGAGAGAAGCCCTATTCCTGCTTGGAATGCGGGAAGAGCTTCAGCCGCAGCTCCCATCACAAGAGGCACCAGCGGACGCACGGAGCCGGGAAGAAGGCGGGAATGGCGGCCTGGGGGTATCCCGGGCATTCCTGTTGAGGGGATAAAGGGGGGGGGGGATCCCAATCGTTCCCGTTAAGGGATGGGAACTGCAGCCATTCCCATTCAGGGATTGGGTGTTCCAGCCATTCCCATTAAGGAATGGGGATCCCAACCATTCCCATTAGGGATTGGGTGTTCCAGCCATTCCCATTAAGGAATGGGGATCCCAACGATTCCCATTAGGGATTGGGTGTTCCAGCCATTCCCATTAAGGAATGGGGATCCCAACGATTCCCATTAGGGATTGGGTGTTCCAGCCATTCCCATTAAGGAATGGGGATCCCAACCATTCCCATTAGGGATTGGGTGTTCCATCCATTCCCATTAAGGAATGGGGATCCCAACGATTCCCATTAGGGATTGGGTGTTCCATCCATTCCCATTAAGGAATGGGGATCCCAACCATTCCCATTAGGAATTGGGTGTTCCATCCATTCCCATTAAGGAATGGGGATCCCAACGATTCCCGTTAGGGATTGGGTGTTCCATCCATTCCCATTAAGGAATGGGGATCCCAACGATTCCCATTAGGGATTGGGTGTTCCATCCATTCCCATTAGGAATGGGGTATCCCAACCATTCCCGCCTCGAAGGCATTGGGTATTCCATCTATTCCCGTTCAGGAATCGCAGTGCTGGGGATGGGGAATGGGAAGGATGGGATCCATGGGCATGGATCCATGGGATGGGATCCATGGGGGGGGCTGTGCTGGGGTTGGGAAGCTGGAAGCGGTCCATTGGGATGAGTGCATTGGGAATGCTGGGGGGGGGGAGGGCAGGAGGGATGAGCCCGCTTCCCATTGGGAATGGTGGGAATGGGCCAAAGGCTCCGGTGGAGCCGCCCGGATCCATGGGCAATGGAGCCAGGAATAGGGTTGGAATAATGGAAGCGTGTCCTGTGGTTCCTGGCAATGGGAATGGGGTGGGAATGGGAATGGGGGGGATTGGGGTGGGAATTGGGGGGAATTTTGGTGGGAATTTGGGTGGAATTGTTGGGATTTCGGTGGGAATTGGGGAAATGGGTGGGAATTGGTGGAATTCGGTGGGAATTGGTGGATTTTGGGGGAATTTGGGTTGGAATTGGGTGGATTTGGTGGAATTTAAATGGGAATTGTTGGGATTTGGGCGGATTTGAGCCTGTTTTGGGGCTGCTTTAACGCGTGCTGCTGTCTTCCCCCCCCCACCGACGGCGGCTTCGGCCCCGCCCCTTGGTGACGTCACCGCGGCGCTCCCCTGACGTCATCACGCCCTTTGGGGTGGGGGAGAAGGTCCGTTTATTCGATGGGGGCGGGGCTTAGGGCAGCAGCAGCCAATCAGAACCCGCCTCCCCCCCGGCCACGCCCCCTTCCCCCCCCTCCCCCCCCCCCCGACCCACACTTCGGGGTCGCGCTGTGGGGCACGGGGGGGGGCTGTAAACGCTATGGGGCAGCCGTGGGGCAGAGCCGCTGCTCCTATGGGGCTGGGCCCCACATGTTGCACTTCGGGGGCAGCCCAGGCCCTGCTATGGGGCTGAGGCCCACTTGGGGGGGCACTGCAGGCCCCAATCTATGGGTCCAAAGCCGCCGTGGGACACTCCATGGGTTACTTATGGGGCTCTCCAAGCCCCCCTATGGGTCCGCATCGCACTTATGGGGTGCTCCATGGTGGACGTGTGGGTCCGAGGCCTACTTATGGGGCGCTCCGGTCGCCTGCTGTGGGTCCACGTCCTACTTGGGGGTCACTCCAAGTCCCTCTATGGGGCTGCGCCGCTCCATGGGGCACTCCCTGGCTCAGTTATGGGGCGCTCCATGGGTCCATGTGTTACTTATGGGTTGTTCTATGTGCCGCTATGGGTCCACATCTCACTTGTGGGTCGCTCCATGCCCCGCTACAGGTCCATGCATTACTTATGGGTTGCTCCATGCGCTGCTATGGGTCCACATCTCACTTATGGGTCAACTCCATGGGTCCATGTGTTACTTATGGGTCACTCCATGCCCAGTTATAGGTCCATGTCTTATTTATGGGTCGCTCCATTACCTTACTTATGGGTCGCTCCATGCCCCACTATGGGTCCATGTGTCACTTATGGGTCACTCCATGCCCAGTTATAGGTCCATGTCTTACTTATGGGGCACTCCATGCCCAACTATAGGTCCATGTGTCACTTATGGGTCGTTCCATGGGTCCATGTGTCACTTATGGGTCACTTCATGGGTCCACGTGTCACTTACAGGTTGCTCCATACCTTACTTATGGGTCGCTCCATGCCCCACTATGGGTCCATGTGCCACTTATGGGTCACTCCACGGGTCCATGTGCCACTTATGGGTCGCTCCATAGGTCCATGTGTCACTTATGGGTCACTCCATGCCCTGCTATGGGTCTCCATCTTCCTTCTGGCTCCACCCATGTCGCACTTATGGGTCCCATCGCGCCCCCCCCATCACCTCCCCCTCCTCCGTGCCCCACACATGGCTCAGTCCTTGCCACCCCCGGCAGCTGAGCCCCCTGGCGGCGGGGAGGTCACTGGGGCGCTGTGGGGCAGGGGGGAGGCGCTGTGGGGCAGGGGGGGGGCGCCGTGGGGCAGGGGGGGGGCGCCGTGGGGCAGAGCTCGGCCTCCAGGGCCTCGAAGGCCTCGAGCATCGCGTCCCGCACGCGCTCGGTCAGGGCGGGGACGTCGTCGGGGCCCAAGCCCTCCGTGGGGAGAGGGGGCAGCACCTGGATCACGCAGCGGCCTGGGGAGAGACCATAGAGAGAGCATAGAGAAACCATAGAGACCATAGAGAGAGCATAGAGAAACCATAGAGACCATAGGGAGAGCATAGAGAAACCATAGAGACCATAGGGAGAGCATAGAGAAACCATAGAGACCATAGAGAGAGCATAGAGAAACCATAGAGACCATAGAGAGAGCATAGAGAAACCATAGAGACCATAGAGAGAGCATAGAGAAACCATAGAGACCATAGGGAGAGCATAGAGAAACCATAGAGACCATAGAGAGAGCATAGAGAAACCATAGAGACCATAGAGAGAGCATAGAGAAACCATAGAGACCATAGGGAGAGCATAGAGAAACCATAGAGACCATAGAGAGAGCATAGAGAAACCATAGAGACCATAGAGAGAGCATAGAGAAACCATAGAGACCATAGGGAGAGCATAGAGAAACCATAGAGACCATAGAGAGAGCATAGAGAAACCATAGAGACCATAGAGAGAACATAGAGAAACCATAGAGACCATAGGGAGAGCATAGAGAAACCATAGAGAGAGCATAGAGAGAGCATAGAGAAACCATAGAGAGAGCATAGAGAGAGCATAGAGACCACAGAGAGAGCATAGAGAAACCATAGAGACCATAGAGAGAGCATAGAGAAACCATAGAGACCATAGAGAGAGCATAGAGAAACCATAGAGACCATAGGGAGAGCATAGAGAAACCATAGAGAGAGCATAGAGAGAGCATAGAGAAACCATAGAGAGAGCATAGAGAGAGCATAGAGACCATAGAGAGAGCATAGAGAAACCATAGAGACCATAGAGAGAACATAGAGACCATAGAGAGAGCATAGAGAAACCATAGAGACCATAGAGAGAGCATAGAGAAACCATAGAGACCATAGAGAAACCATAGAGACCATAGGGAGAGCATAGAGAAACCATAGAGAGAACATAGAGAAACCATAGAGACCATAGAGAGAGCATAGAGAGAGCATAGAGACCATAGGGAGAGCATAGAGAAACCATAGAGACCATAGAGAGAGCATAGAGAAACCATAGAGACCATAGAGAGAGCATAGAGAAACCATAGAGACCATAGAGAGACCATAGAGAGAACATAGAGACCATAGAGAGAGCATAGAGAAACCATAGAGACCATAGAGAGAGCATAGAGAAACCATAGAGACCATAGAGAAACCATAGAGACCATAGGGAGAGCATAGAGAAACCATAGAGAGAACATAGAGAAACCATAGAGACCATAGGGAGAGCATAGAGAAACCATAGAGAGAGCATAGAGAAACCATAGAGACCATAGGGAGAGCATAGAGAGAGCATAGAGAGAGCATAGAGACCATAGAGAAACCATAGAGACCATAGAGAGAGCATAGAGAAACCATAGAGACCATAGGCAGAGCATAGAGAAACCATAGAGAGAGCATAGAGAAACCATAGAGACCATAGAGAGAACATAGAGACCATAGAGAGAGCATAGAGAGAGCATAGAGAGACCATAGAGAGAGCATAGAGAAACCATAGAGACCATAGGGAGAGCATAGAGAGAGCATAGAGAGAGCATAGAGACCATAGAGAGGCCATAGAGAAACCATAGAGACCACAGAGAGGCCATAGAGGCCATAGAGAGGCCATAGAGGCCATAGAGAGGCCATAGAGACCATAGAGAGGCCATAGAGGCCATAGAGAGGCCATAGAGACCATAGAGAGACCATAGAGAAACCACAGAGACCATAGAGAAACCACAGAGACCCCATAGGGACCCATAGAGCGCCCTGCCCCATAGATGCTCACCGGAGGTGAATCTGCGCTCCCGTTTGCTATAGAAGTGCTGGTAGGAGGAGATGACAATGGGGACAACGGGGACCTGTGGGGCAGGCGGGGTCAGGGGGGCTGCCCCATAGCGACCCCCCCGAGTCCTATAGAGCCCCACAGCCACCCCATAGAGACCCACACCCACGCCACAGAGAGCCCATAGAGCCCCACCCCTGCCCCACAGAGACCCCATAGAAGCCCAACCCTGCCCCACCGAGCCCCGCCCCTGCCCCATAGAGTGCCACAGAGACCATAGAGACCCCCTAGAGACCCCTAGAGACCCATAGAGACCCCACAGAGACCCACAGGGACCCATAAAGCCCCACAGATACTATAGATACCATAGAGCCCCATAGAGACCATAGAGCCCCATAGAGACCCATAGAGCCCCATAGAGCCCCATAGAGACCATAGAGCCCCATAGAGCCCCAGAGAGGCCAGAGAGGCAGCGGGCTGCCCGCGCGCGCCCCCTGGCGGCCCCACCTGCGCCTGCACGGCCAGGTGGAAGGCGCCGCGCTTGAAGGGCAGCATGGAGCCGCTGTGGTTGCGCGTCCCCTCCGGGAAGACCCAGACCCGCACCTGGGGGGGCAGAGGTGTGGGGGGCTGCCCCATAGCGACCCATGGGGCTGCCCCATAGAGACCCACAAGGGGGCTGCCCCATAGAGACCCACAAGGGGGCTGCCCCATAGCGACCCATGGGGCTGCCCCATAGCGACCCATGGGGGGGCTGCCCCATAGAGACCCATGGGGCTGCCCCATAGCGACCCGGGGGGGGGCTGCCCCATAGAGACCCACAAGGGGGCTGCCCCATAGAGACCCATGGGGCTGCCCCATAGAGACCCACAAGGGGGCTGCCCCATAGAGACCCATGGGGCTGCCCCATAGAGACCCACAAGGGGGCTGCCCCATAGAGACCCATGGAGGGCTGCCCCATAGAGACCCATGGGGCTGCCCCATAGAGACCCATGGGGCTGCCACATAGCGACTCGGGGGGGGGCTGCCCCATAGAGACCCACAAGGGGGCTGCCCCATAGAGACCCACAAGGGGGCTGCCCCATAGAGACCCATGGGGGGCTGCCCCATAGAGACCCATGGGGCTCACCATAGCGACCCATGGGGGGGCTGCCCCATAGAGACCCATGGGGCTGCCCCATAGCGACCCATGGGGGGGCTGCCCCATAGAGACTCACGGGGGGGCTGCCCCATAGAGACGCATGGGGGGGTCATAGAGACCCATAGGGGGGCTGCCCCATAGCGACCCATGGGGGGCCCATAGAGACGTATGGGGGGCCCATAGAGACCCACGGGGGTACCATAGAGACCCATGGGGGGGTCATAGAGACCCATGGGGGGGGCCCATAGAGACCCATGAGGGGGCTGCCCCATAGCGACCCATGGGGGGCCCATAGAGACCCATGGGGGATGCCCCACAGAGACCCATGGGGGGGTCACAGAGACCCATAGGGGGTGCCCCATAGCGAATCCCCTCTGCTCCATAGATCACCAGAGAACCCCTTCTGCCCCACAGATCCCCATAGACCCCCCAGCCCCATAGCAGCTATGGGGCAGCCCCACGGCGCTCACGTCCTGGCTGAGCATGGTGTGCACTGCCTGGGCCATGGCACTGCCCCACAGAACCCCATAGACCCCCCAGCCCCATAGCGGCTATGGGGCAGCCCCACGGCGCTCACGTCCTGGCTGAGCATGGTGTGCGCCGCCTGGGCCATGGCACTGCCCCATAGAACCCCTTCTGCCCCATAGATCCCCATAGACCCCCCAGCCCCATAGCGGCTATGGGGCAGCCCCACGGCGCTCACGTCCTGGCTGAGCATGGTGTGCGCCGCCTGGGCCATGGCACTGCCCCATAGAACCCCTTCTGCCCCATAGATCCCCATAGACCCCCCAGCCCCATAGCGGCTATGGGGCAGCCCCACAGCGCTCACGTCCTGGCTGAGCATGGTGTGCGCCGCCTGGGCCATGGCACTGCCCCATAGAACCCCTTCTGCCCCATAGATCCCCATAGAACCCCCAGCCCCATAGCGGCTATGGGGCAGCCCCACGGCGCTCACGTCCTGGCTGAGCATGGTGTGCGCCGCCTGGGCCATGGCACTGCCCCATAGAACCCCTTTTGCCCCATAGATCCCCATAGACCCCCCAGCCCCATAGCGGCTATGGGGCAGCCCCACGGCGCTCACGTCCTGGCTGAGCATGGTGTGCGCCGCCTGGGCCATGGCACTGCCCCATAGAACCCCTTCTGCCCCATAGATCCCCATAGAACCCCCAGCCCCATAGCGGCTATGGGGCAGCCCCACGGCGCTCACGTCCTGGCTGAGCATGGTGTGCGCCGCCTGGGCCATGGTGCTGATGGCGCGGTGCGGCCGGCGCCGGTCGATGAAGATGATGCCCCCGAGCCAGGAGACGAGGCCCACGGCGCCCATGAAGAGCAGCTCCCGCTTGGCGATGGGCACGCAGCGGTCGGGCAGCACCTCCATCATCCCTGCGGGGGGGGCACGGGGGGCGGCTGTGGGGCAGGTGTGGGGTATCTATGGGGCAGGCTGGGGGGGGGTGTGGGGCAGGTGTGGGGTATCTATGGGGCAGGCTATGGGGCGGGTGTAGGGTATCTATGGGGCAGACTATGGGGCGGGTGTGGGTTATCTATGGGGCAGGCTATGGGGGGGTGTGGGGTATCTATGGGGCAGGCTATGGGGCGGGTGTGGGGCAGGCTGTGGGGTATCTATGGGGCAGGCTATGGGGCGGGTGTGGGGCAGGCTGTGGGGTATCTATGGGGCAGGCTATGGGGTGGCTGTGGGGCAGGCTGTGGGGTATCTATGGGGCAGGCTATGGGGCGGGTGTGGGGCAGGCTATGGGGGGGGTATCTATGGGGCAGGCTATGGGGCGGGTGTGGGGCAGGTGTGGGGTATCTATGGCGCAGGCTATGGGGCGGGTGTGGGGTATCTATGGGGCAGGCTATGGGGCGGGTGTGGAGTATCTATGGGGCAGGCTATGGGGCGGGTGTGGGGTATCTATGGGGCAGGCTATGGGGGGGTGTGGGGTATCTATGGGGCAGGCTATGGGGCGGGTGTGGGGCAGGTGTGGGGTATCTATGGGGCAGGCTATGGGGCGGGTGTGGGGCAGGCTGTGGGGTATCTATGGGGCAGGCTATGGGGGGGTGTGGGGCAGGCTGTGGAGTATCTATGGGGCAGGCTATGGGGGGGTGTGGGGCAGGCTGTGGGGTATCTATGGGGCAGGCTATGGGGCGGGTGTGGGGCAGGTGTGGGGTATCTATGGGGCAGGCTATGGGGCGGCTGTTGGGCAGGTGTGGGGTATCTATGGGGCAGGCTATGGGGCGGGTGTGGGGCAGGCTATGGGGGGGTATCTATGGGGCAGGCTATGGGGCGGGTGTGGGGCAGGTGTGGGGTATCTATGGGGCAGGCTATGGGGCGGCTGTGGGGTATCTATGGGGCAGGCTATGGGGCAGGCTGTGGGGTATCTATGGGGCAGGCTATGGGGGGGGTGTGGGGCAGGCTGTGGGGTATCTATGGGGCAGGCTATGGGGCGGGTGTGGGGCAGGTGTGGGGTATCTATGGGGCAGGCTATGGGGCGGGTGTGGGGCAGGCTGTGGGGTATCTATGGGGCAGGCTATGGGGGGGTGTGGGGCAGGCTGTGGGGTATCTATGGGGCAGGCTATGGGGGGGTGTGGGGCAGGCTGTGGGGTATCTATGGGGCAGGCTATGGGGCGGGTGTGGGGCAGGTGTGGGGTATCTATGGGGCAGGCTATGGGGCGGCTGTGGGGTATCTATGGGGTGGCTATGGGGCAAGCTATGGGAAAGGATGTGGGGTATCTAGGGGGCAGGCTATGGGGCAGATGTGGGGTATCTATGGCGTGGCTACATGGCAAGCTATGGCAAAGGATGTGGGATAGCTATGGGGCAGATGTGGGGTAGCTATAGGGCAAGCTATGGGAAAGGATGTGGGGTACCTATGGGGCAAGCTATGGGGCAGGTGTGATGTATCTATGGGTCAGGCTATGGGGAACAGTGTGCTGTATTTATGGGGCAGGTGTGGGGCAGGCTATGGGGTCCCTATGGGGCATGCACCCATGAGGTCCAGGGAGCTCTGGTGGTTGCTCACCACCACGTAGGGCTGGCGGGGGGGCAGGAGCTGCGCCCCCCTCACGGCCATGCGGATCCCATAGAGGCGCTTGACGTGCTGCAGCAGCGCCCGGATGATCCTGCCCCATAGAGACCCCCAGAGACCCATAGGGACCCCCCCAGAGACCCATAGGGACCCCCCCAGAGACCCATAGGGACCCCCCCAGAGACCTATAGGAACCCATAGAAACCCATGGGGACCCACAGAATCACCCCCTTCTATACCCCCATAGCCCCCCCATAGACCCCCATACAGGTCCCCCATTACCCCCCATATAGGCCCCTCATCGAGCCCCATAGACCCCCCTATAGACCCCCATTAGACTCCCATAGCCCCCCCATAGACCCCCATACAGGTCCCCCATTACCCCCCATATAGGCCCCTCATCGAGCCCCATAGACCCCCCTATAGACCCCCATTAGACTCCCATTACCCCCCCATATCTCCCCCGATAGACCCCCATAACACCCCGTATCCCCCATAACCCCACCATAGACCCCCATATAGACCCCCACAGCTCCCCATAACCCCCCCATAGAGGCCCCCATGGAGCCCCATAGCCCCCCCATAGTCCCCGCGCCCACTTCATGTTCTCGACGTCGCGGCCGCGGGGCGCGCAGAGGGGGATGGCGGCCAGGGCCAGCACCAGGATGCAGCCGTTGTAGAAGCCGAGCTTGCACCAGAACCGGAACCGGCCCCAGCGCCCGTAGAGCACCGGCAGCAGCACCACGGCCAGCGCCAGCAGCACGCACAGCCACGGGGACATGGCCTGGGGGGGGAGAGCACCCGGTAACGGCAGCCAACGGAGTAGGAACGGCCCCGGAACGGGCGCGAACGGGTTCAAACGCACCAGAAACGGGTTCAAACGCACCAGAAACGGGTTCAAACGCACCAGAAACGGTTCAAACGCATCAGAAACGGGTTCAAACGCACCAGAAACGGGTTCAAACGCACCAGAAACGGGTTCAAACGCACCAGAAACGGGTCAAACGCACCAGAAACGGGTTCAAACGCACCAGAAACGGGTTCAAACGCACCAGAAACGGTTCAAACGCACCAGAAACGGGTTCAAACGCACCAGAAACGGGTTCAAACGCACCAGAAACGGGTTCAAACGCACCAGAAACGGTTCAAACGCATCAGAAACGGGTTCAAACGCACCAGAAACGGGTTCAAACGCACCAGAAACGGGTCAAACGCACCAGAAACGGGTTCAAACGCATCAGAAACGGGTTCAAACGCACCAGAAACGGGTTCAAACGCACCAGAAACGGTTCAAACGCATCAGAAACGGGTTCAAACGCACCAGAAACGGGTTCAAACGCACCAGAAACGGTTCAAACGCACCAGAAACGGGTTCAAACGCACCAGAAACGGGTTCAAACGCACCAGAAACGGGTTCAAACGCACCAGAAACGGTTCAAACGCATCAGAAACGGGTTCAAACGCACCAGAAACGGGTTCAAACGCACCAGAAACGGGTTCAAACGCACCAGAAACGGTTCAAACGCACCAGAAACGGTTCAAACGCACCAGAAACGGTTCAAACGCACCAGAAACGGGTTCAAACGCACCAGAAACGGGTTCAAACGCACCAGAAACGGGTTCAAACGCACCAGAAACGGTTCAAACGCATCAGAAACGGTTCAAACGCACCAGAAACGGGTTCAAACGCACCAGAAACGGTTCAAACGCATCAGAAACGGGATCAAACGCATCAGAAACGAGTTCTGGGCTAAATCACCCCAAAACGGGCTAAAGCACCCCAAAACGGGCTAAAGCGCCTCAGAACGGGCTAAAGCACCCCAAAACGGGCTAAAGCGCCTCAGAACGGGCTAAAGCACCCCAAAACGGGCTAAAGCACCCCAAAACGGGCTAAAGCACCCCAAAACGGGCTAAAGCGCCTCAGAACGAGCTAAAGCGCCCCAAAACGGGCTAAAGCGCCTCAGAATGAGCTAAAGCGCCCCAAAACGGGCTAAAGCACCCCAAAAAGGGCTAAAGCGCCCCAAAACGGGCTAAAGCGCCTCAAAACTAGCTAAATCACCCCAAAATGGGCTAAACCCACCCAAAACCGGACTAAAACACTCCAAAACGGATAAAACACCCCAAAATGTGGACCCCCCCCAAGAAACGGGCTCAAAACACGACAAAACCGGGCAAATTGACCCAAAACCACGCCAGAAACGGGCCCAACCCTCCCAAAGGGGCCCAAACCGCCCCAACCCCCCCCCAGAAACGGGTTTAAACACCCAAAACCGGGCTAAATCACCCCAAAACCAGCTCCCCCCCATCGCGGCCCCGTTACCGTCCCGTCCCCCCCCCCGCCTTGGGCCCCTCCGGTACCGCGGGGCCGCGGCGGCGGTGGCGGCTGCGGCCCCTTCCTCTCGCTGTGGCCGCCCAGGCGGAAGTGACGTCAGACGCACACCCCCTCCCGCCCGTCAGCAACCAATCAGGCGCTGCGCGCCGTGAGCCGTTGCCATAGCGACGCGCGGAGAGCCAATAGGAAGCCGCGCTCTCACCCCCGCCCCCTCCCGCCTGCCGCGCGTCGCCGTGGTAACCGCCGGCCGCCATTTTGGGCGCGGAGGAACCGCCCACTTGAGGCGGTGAGGGCCAATCAGAAGCGGAGGCGTTTGATTGATGGAGGCGCTGACCAATAGCGAGCCGCCGGGGGGCCGCTCTCCGCCAATAGGGTGACGGCCAAGTGAAGCAGAGGCGGAAGATGGCGGCGACCAAACCTCCCCCCCCCCCCAAACCGGAGCCTGTTTTGGGGCCCAAAACGAAGCAGAAACGGGAGGGGCCCCTCCCCCAAACGCCCCCTCCCCCCCCGGTCCCATCCCGCCCCTTCCCCCCCCCGCGAGGCGCCGTTTCCGTTCGTGCCGTTTCTTTATTGATGGAGGGGATTAAAAACGGCCGCGGCGCCTTTAAGAGCGCCGGAGAGGGCGGGGCTGGGCTGAAGGGGCGGGGCTTGACCTCGCTGTGGCCAATGGGAGGGGCTTGGTCCGGGTGGGGGCGTGGCCTGGGAGGGAGGGGCGGGGCTTAGCCCCAGCCCTTTAGAACGGGTCCTAGTGGGAGAGGGGGCGTGGCTAAACGCGAGTGGGCGGGGCTTAAGCGCGGCTCCCACGGGGGTGCGCGGGGCGCCATTCATGGCTGGCGGGAAAGGGGCGCGGCTTGAAGGCGGTTCCCACGGGGAGCGAAGGCGCCATTCACGGTCCTGGCGGGAAACGGGCGTGGCTTGGCGGGAAAGGGGGGGTCTCCCCCCGCTCCCCCCCCAGGGAGAGGGCCCTGGGGGGGGGCCGGGAGCGGGGGGGGGGCCGGACGTGCACCACCCGCGTGTCCATCACCTCGCAGTCCACCTGCATCATGGCCTCCAGGCCCCCCCCGCGCCCCGACAGGCTCTCTGGGGGGGGGGGACACGGGTTAGGGGGGGCAGAGCACCCCAATGGCGATGGGGACTCCCCCATGGCAATGGGACCCCATTAAGAACCAATGGGACCCGTCCATGGCAATGGGATACCCCAATGGTGATGGGGACCCCCCCTCAATGGTAATGGGGACCCCCCCATGGCAATGGGATGCTCCAATGGGGATGGGGCCCCCCCCTTCAATGGCAATGGGGACCCCCCACGTCAATGGCACCCCATTAAGAACCAGTGGGACCCCCCCATGTCAATGGTATAACCCAGTGATAATGGGGACCCCCCCTCAATGGCAATGGGATACCCCAATGGGGATGGGGACCCCCCCGTATCAATGGGACCCCATTAAGAACCAATGGGACCCCCCCATGGCAATGGGACCCTCCCAATGGGCAGTGGGGACCCCCTTAAGAGGCAATGGGGAGAGCCCCAAGGGCAATGGGGACCCCACAAGGGGTATTGGGGACCCCCCCATGGTTTCGGGGTCCCCCTTTACCATTGATGGCGGCCGCTGGCAGCACCAGCGACATCTTTGGCCTCGAGGTCTTGTTGTGGCTGATGGCCGGGAGCAGGAGATGGTCCTGGGGGGGGGGGGGGGGGGGGGAGCAAGGCCATGGGGGGGCTATGGGGGTCTATGGGGACCCATTGATCCCCATTGATCCCATTGACCCCATTGCCCCCATTGATCCCATTGACCCCATTGCCCCCATTGACCCCATTGCCCCAATTGCCCCCATTACCCCATTGCCCCCATTGCCCCCATTGACCCCATTGCCCCCATTGATCCCCATTGACCCCATTGCCCCCATTGCCCCCATTGACCCCCATTGCCCCCATTGCCCCCATTGCCCCCATTGACCCCCATTGCCCCCATTGCCCCCCATTGCCCCCATTGCCCCCATTGACCCCATTGCCCCCATTGCCCCCATTGCCCCCATTGCCCCATTGCCCCCATTACCCCCATTACCACCATTACCCCCATTGCCCCCATTGACCCCATTGCCCCCATTACCCCCATTACCACCATTACCCCCATTGCCCCCATTGACCCCATTGCCCCCATTACCCCCATTACCACCATTACCCCCATTGACCCCATTGCCCCCATTACCCCCATTACCACCATTACCCCCATTGCCCCCATTGCCCCCATTGCCCCATTGCCCCATTGCCCCATTGCCCCCCCATACCCTGCGGAAGGAGACGACGTAGAAAGTGTCCTCACGGCGAGAGATGGCGGCTGGGAATGGAGCTGTGGGGGGCCTGGGGGTGCAATGGGGGTGATGGGGATCAATGGGGATCAATGGGGGTCTATGGGGCTATGGGGGGGTCACCTCTCAGGCTTGGGGGCTGCGGTCGGGATCAGCCGGTTCGAGGTCGGCAACTTCCAGGCGGGCAACACCTGAAACTGAGCCGGGGGGGTCAGAGAGCCCCAAACCCCCCCATTGACCCCCATTGATCCCGATTGGACTCCATTGATCCCCATTGAGCCCCATTGACCCCCATTGATCCCCCCCTTGACCCCCATTGATCCCCATTGATCCCCTTGGGGTCCCCCCCTCACCTGCATACGGGGGAGCCGTGGGGGGGCCCCGGTTTCCGTCGGTCGAGTTGATGGCGCCGAACCACCCGCTGAGCTCATGGGCCAGGCTGGGGGGGCAATGGGGACAATGGGGGTCAGTGCGGCAATGGGGGGAATGGGGCCAATGGGAGCAATGGGGGTAATGGGGGCAATGGGGGCAATGGGGCCAATGGGAGCAATGGGGGTAATGGGGGTAATGGGGGCAATGGCGGCAATGGGGGCAATGGGGGTAATGGGGGTAATGGGGGCAATGGGGGCAATGGGGGTAATGGGGGTAATGGAGGCAATGGGGGCAATGGGGGGAATGGGGGCAATGGGGGCAATGGGGGTAATGGGGTAATGGGGGCAATGGGGTTCAATGGGGATCAATGGGGATCAATGGGGTTCAATGGGGTTCAATGGGGATTAATGGGGGCAATGGGGATCAATGGGGATCAATAGGGATCAATGGGGGTCAATGGGGGCAATGGGGATCAATGGGGATCAATAGGGATCAATGGGGGTCAATGGGGGTCAATGGGGGCAATGGGGATCAATGGGGATCAATGGGGATCAATGGGAGTCAATGGGGGTCAATGGGGATCAATGGGGTTCAATGGGGATCAATGGGGGTCAATGGGGATCAATGGGGATCAATAGGGATCAATGGGGGTCAATGGGGGTCAATGGGGGTCAATGGGGTTCAATGGGGGTCAATGGGGTCAATGGGGGTCAATGGGGTTCAATGGGGATCAATGGGGACCAATGGGGGTCAATGGGAGTCAATGGGGTCAATGGGGGTCAATGGGGTTCAATGGGGATCAATGGGGACCAATGGGGGTCAATGGGAGTCAATGGGGGTCAATGGGGTTCAATGGGGTCAATGGGGCTCAATGGGGGTCAATGGGGCTCAATGGGGGTCAATGGGGTTCAATGGGGTCAATGGGGACCAATGGGGGTCAATAGGGGTCAATGGGAGTCAATGAGGGTCAATGGGGATCAATGGGGACCAATGGGGGTCAATGGGGACCAATGGGGGTCAATGGGGACCAATGGGGGTCAATGAGGGTCAATGGGAGTCAATGGGAGTCAATGGGAGTCAATGGGGGTCAATGGGGATCAATGGGGACCAATGGGAGTCAATGGGGGTCAATGGGGATCAATGGGGATCAATGGGGACCAATGGGGGTCAATGGGAGTCAATGTGTCCCCATAGCCCCCCCATGTCCTCCCTCACCGCAGGTTCTCGCTCCGGTTCAGGCTCTGGCAGTCACTGAGCAGCCCCACAGGCACCGAGGAGTTGCTGGGGGGGGGGAACAGGGGTTTCGGGGGGGTTATGGGGAGTAATGGGGCCTATGGGGTGTCTATGGGGGTCTATGGGAGGTCTATGAGGGTCTAAGGGGGGTCTATGGGGGGTCTATGGACGTGTATGGGTTGTCTATGGGGGGTTGTGGGGCTCCGTGGGTCTCTATGGCGAGGTCTATGGAGAGTTTATAAGGGGATCTGTGGGTCCCTATGAGTCTCAAAGGGGTCCCTATGGGTCTCTATGGGGTCCCTATGGGGTCCCTATGGGTCTCTCTCTATGAGGTCTCTATGGGTCTGTATGGGTCCCTATGGGTCTCTATGGGGTCCCTATGGGTCTCTATGGGTCTCTCTCTATGGTCCCTATGGGTCTCTATGGGGTCCCTATGGGTCTCTATGGGTCTCTCTCTATGGTCCCTATGGGTCTCTATGGTCCCTATGGGTCTCTATGGGTCTCTCTCTATGGTCCCTATGGGTCTCTATGGTCTCTATGGGTCTCTATGGGTCTCTCTCTATGGTCCCTATGGGTCTCTATGGGGTCCCTATGGGTCTCTATGGGTCTCTCTCTATGGTCCCTATGGGTCTCTATGGTCCCTATGGGTCTCTATGGGTCTCTCTCTATGGTCCCTATGTGTCTCTATGGTCCCTATGGGTCTCTATGGTCCCTATGGGTCTCTATGGGTCTCTATGGGTCTCTCTCTATGGTCCCTATGGGTCCCTATGGGGATGCTCTGTACCCCACGTACCTGAACAGCCTCCGGGGGGGGGCCGCCGCTGCCGCCAGCTCCGGACGCATCCCGGGGGGGCGCCCCGCACGCGGCGGGGGGGGGGAGGTCCCTTGGAGGGGGGGGGGGAGCTCGGGCACCCCCAGGAGGTGGCGCCGGGGAGGGGGGTCCAGGGGGGGGTCGGCGGGGGGGGGCTGCGGGCTCCTGTTGGGGGGGGTAAAGGGGAGGGGGGGTCAATGGGGGGGGGGGGCGCTTTAAACGCCCCCCCCCCGGCCCCCATAATGGACTCACCCAATGGGGCCCAGGTTGAGGGTGAGGAGGAGCAGGAGGAGGAGACAAAGCAGGCGGCGGGGGGAGGCGCCGGGCTCCGATACCTGGGGGGGGGGGTGTCATCATAGAACCCCTACCAATGGGCTGTGCCACAATGGGACCCCCCCCCATAATGACCCTGTAATGGTACAATCCCATTCCAGCCTAGGGGCTCCCCAGCCAATCCCGTTACAGCACAGGGGCTCCGCAGCCAATCCCATTCCATCCTAGGGGCTCCCCAGCCAATCCCGTTCCAGCCTAGGCGCTCCCCAGCCAATCCCATTCCAGAACAGGGGCTCCCCAGCCAATCCCAACGCAGCCCGGGAGTGCCCCAGCCAATCCCATTCCAGCCTAGGAGCTCCCCAGCCAATCCCATCGCAGCCTGGGAGCGCCCCAGCCAATCCCATTCCAGCCTAGGAGCTCCCCAGCCAATCCCATCGCAGCCTGGGAGCACCCCAGCCAATCCCATTCCAGCCTAGGAGCTCCCCAGCCAATCCCATCGCAGCCTGGGAGCGCCCCAGCCAATCCCATTCCAGCCTAGGAGCTCCCCAGCCAATCCCATCGCAGCCTTGGAGCGCCCCAGCCAATCCCATTCCAGCCTAGGAGCTCCCCAGCCAATCCCATCGCAGCCTTGGAGCGCCCCAGCCAATCCCATTCCAGCCTAGGAGCTCCCCAACCAATCCCATCGCAGCCTGGGAGCGCCCCAGCCAATCCCATTCCAGCCTAGGAGCTCCCCAGCCAATCCCATCGCAGCCTGGGAGCGCCCCAGCCAATCCCATTCCAGCCTAGGAGCTCCCCAGCCAATCCCATCGCAGCCTTGGAGCGCCCCAGCCAATCCCATTCCAGCCTAGGAGCTCCCCAGCCAATCCCATCGCAGCCTTGGAGCGCCCCAGCCAATCCCATTCCAGCCTAGGAGCTCCCCAGCCAATCCCATCGCAGCCTGGGAGCGCCCCAGCCAATCCCATTCCAGCCTAGGAGCTCCCCAGCCAATCCCATCGCAGCCTGGGAGCGCCCCAGCCAATCCCATTCCAGCCTAGGAGCTCCCCAACCAATCCCATCGCAGCCTGGGAGCGCCCCAGCCAATCCCATTCCAGCCTAGGAGCTCCCCAGCCAATCCCATCGCAGCCTGGGAGCGCCCCAGCCAATCCCATTCCAGCCTAGGAGCTCCCCAGCCAATCCCATCGCAGCCTGGGAGCGCCCCAGCCAATCCCATTCCAGCCTAGGAGCTCCCCAGCCAATCCCATCGCAGCCTGGGAGCGCCCCAGCCAATCCCATTCCAGCCTAGGAGCTCCCCAGCCAATCCCATCGCAGCCTGGGAGCGCCCCAGCCAATCCCATTCCAGCCTAGGAGCTCCCCAGCCAATCCCATCGCAGCCTGGGAGCGCCCCAGCCAATCCCATTCCAGCCTAGGAGCTCCCCAGCCAATCCCATCGCAGCCTTGGAGTGCCCCAGCCAATCCCATTCCAGCCTAGGAGCTCCCCAGCCAATCCCATCGCAGCCCGGGAGCGCCCCAGCCAATCCCATTCCAGCCTAGGAGCTCCCCAGCCAATCCCATCGCAGCCTGGGAGCGCCCCAGCCAATCCCATGGCAGCCCAGGGGGCGCCGCGGTACCTGCGGGAGCAGCGCGTCCAGGCGGCGCCGCAGCAGCGCGTTCTCTCTGCGCAGGCGCTCGTTGTCGCGCAGCGCCGCCAGGAGGCGCTGTTCCAGGCCCTGCACGTACGCGCGGCGCCGCTGCCGCGACTGCGAGGCCGCCTCCCGGTTCCGGAGCAGGCGCCGCTGGCGCCGCAGGGCCTGGGCCTGGGGGGGGGAAGAGAGGGGGGAAAATGGGTTCAATGGGGTTCAATGTGGAAAAATGGGGGAAAATGAGGGAAAAGGGGGGGGAAAATGGGGGAAAATGAGGGAAAAGGGGGGAAAAATGGGGAAAAATGGGGGAAAATGGGGAAAAATGTTGAAAAAATGGGGGAAAATGAGGGAAAAGGGGGGAAAAATGGGGAAAAATGTGGAAAAATGGGGAAAATGAGGGAAAAGGGGGGAAAATGGGGGAAAAATGGGGGAAAATGAGGGAAAAGGGGGAAAATGGGGGAAAAATGAGGGAAAAATGGGGAAAATGAGGGAAAAGGGGGAAAATGGGGGAAAAATGGGGAAAAATGGGGAAAATGAGGGAAAGGGGGAAAATGGGGGAAAATGGGGAAAAATGGGGGAAAATGAGGGAAAAGGGGGAAAATGGGGGAAAAATGGGGAAATGGGGAAAATGAGGGAAAATGAGGGAAATGGGGAAAAATGGGGAAAAAATGGGGGAAAATGAGGGAAAAGGGGGAAAATGGGGGAAAAATGGGGAAGATGGGAAAATGAGGGAAAAGGGGGAAAAATGGGGGAAAATGGGAAAATGAGGAAAGGGGGGAAAATGGGGGAAAAATGGGGAAAATGGGGAAAATGAGGGAAAAGGGGGGAAAAATGGGGGAAAATGGGGAAAATGAGGGAAAAGGGGGAAAATGGGGAAAAAAAATGGGAAAATGGGGAAAATGAGGAAAGGGGGGAAAATGGGGAAAAATGGGGGAAAATGGGGAAAATGAGGAAAGGGGGGAAAATGGGGGAAAAATGAGGGAAATGGGGGAAATGAGGGAAAATGGGGAAAATGGGGAAAATGGGGGAAAATGAGGAAAAGGGGGAAAATGGGGGAAAAATGGGGAAAAATGGGGAAAATGAGGGAAAGGGGGGAAATGGGGGAAAAATGGGGAAAATGGGGGAGAAAGGGGGAAAATGGGGAAAATGAGGGAAAAGGGGGAAAATGGGGGAAAAATGGGGAAAATGGGGAAATTGAAGGAAAAAGGGGGGAAAATGAGGGAAAAGGGGAAAAATGGGGGGAAAAATGGGGGAAAATGAGGGAAAAGTTGGAAAAGGGGGAATGGTGAAAATGGGGGAAAATGAGGGAAAAGGGGGAAAATGGGGGAATTTGGGGGAAAATGAGGGAAAAGGGGGGAAAATGGGGGAAAAATGGGGAAAAGAGAGGAAAATGGAAAAATGGGGGAGAATGGGGTTAAATGGGGAAAAATGAGGGAAAAGAGGAAAATGGGGGAAAAATTGGGGTAAATGAGGGAAAAATAGGGGAAATGGGGAAAAATGGGGAAAAGGGGAAATGGGGGGAAATAGGGAAAAAATTGGGGTAAATGAGGCAAAAAGGGGGAAAAAGGGAAAAATGAGGGAAAAATTGGGGTAAATGGGGAAAATGAGTTAAATGGGGGAAAAATGAGGGAAAGAGGGGAAAATGGGGAAAAGAGGGAAAAAATGGGGTAAATGAGGAAAAATGGGGGAAAATGGGGAAAAATGAGGGAAAAGAGGGGAAAATGGGGGAGAAATGGCGAAAAAATGGGGTAAATGAGGAGAAATGGGGGAAAATGAGAGAAAAATGGGGATAAAAGAGGGAAAAATGGAGTAAATCGGGGAAAATGGGGGAAATGGGGGGGAAACGGGTAACTGGGGAAAAATGGGGGTAAATGGGGGGAAATGGGGTAAATGGCGGAAAAAGGAGGTAAATGGGGAAAAGGGGGTTAAATGCGGGAAAATGAGGATGAAGGGGGGAAAATGAGGGGAATGAAGGAAAAATGGGGTTAAATTGGGAAAAATGAGGGAAATGGGGGAAAAATGGGGAAAATAAGGGAAAAATGAATGAAAAAGGTGGGAAAATGGGGAAATGGGGGGCAAAGGGGGAAAAAGGGGTCGTAAATGGGGGTGAAAGGGGTAAAGCGGGGGTGAAGGGGGTAAAATGGGGGATGGGGGTAAAGTGGGGTAAAAGGGGGGTAATGGGGGTAAAGAGGGGGTGAAGGGGGGTGAGGGCTGGGGTCAGAGGTCACGGGGGGTCACTCACGTCGGGGGCCGGGGGCGCGGGGGGGCGGGGCCGGGGGCCGGGACGATCGCTTTGGCCTCGGGCCTGGGGGGGGCGCGGGGGGGGCCCCGGCCGGGGGGGGCAAACACAGGAGCCCCGGGAGCAGCAGAGCGGGGGCTGGGAAGGGGTCAGGACGGGAGCTGAGCCCAAATGGGCCCAAATCGCCCCAAACGGACCCAAAATGGCCCAAACCTGACCCAAGTTAACCCAAAATCAGCCCAAAATAGCACCAAAACTGACCTAAAATGGCCCCAAACCAACCCAAACCAGCCCAAACCAACCCCAAACCAGCCCCAAACCACCCCCAAACCAGCCGCAAACCAGCCCAAACCAACCCCAAACCAACCCCAAACCAACCCCAAACCAACCCCAAACCAACCCCAAACCAGCCCCAAACCAACCCCAAACCAACCCCAAACCAGCCCCAAACCAACCCCAAACCAACCCCAAACCAGCCCCAAACCAGCCCCAAACCAACCCCAAACCAACCCCAAACCAACCCCAAACCAACCCAAACCAACCCAAACCAACCCCAAACCAACCCCAAACCAACCCAAACCAACCCCAAACCAACCCCAAACCAGCCCCAAACCAACCCCAAACCAACCCCAAACCAGCCCCAAACCAGCCCCAAACCAGCCCCAAACCAGCCCAAAACCAACCCCAAACCAGCCCCAAACCAACCCCAAACCAGCCCAAACCAACCCCAAACCAACCCAAACCAACCCAAACCAGCCCCAAACCAGCCAAACCAACCCAAAACCAACCCCAAACCAACCCAAACCAACCCCAAACCAACCCCAAACCAACCCCAAACCAGCCCAAACCAACCCCAAACCAACCCCAAACCAGCCCAAACCAACCCCAAACCAACCCCAAACCAGCCCAAACCAACCTAAACCAGCCCCAAACCAGCCCCAAACCAACCCCAAACCAACCCCAAACCAGCCCAAACCAACCCCAAACCAACCCCAAACCAGCCCAAACCAGCCCCAAACCAGCCCCAAACCCAACCCCAAACCAACCCCAAACCAGCCCAAACCAGCCCAACACAAGGGCCCAACCCAACCCCAAACCAACCCCAAACCAACCCCAAACCAGCCCCAAACCAACCCCAAACCAACCCCAAACCAACCCAAACCAGCCCCAAACCAGCCCCAAACCAACCCCAAACCAACCCCAAACCAGCCCAAACCAACCCCAAACCAACCCCAAACCAACCCCAAACCAACCCCAAACCAGACCAAACCAACCCCAAACCAACCCCAAACCAACCCAAACCAGCCCAAACCAGCCCCAAACCAACCCCAAACCAACCCCAAACCAACCCAAACCAGCCCCAAACCAGCCCCAAACCAACCCCAAACCAACCCCAAACCAACCCAAACCAGCCCAAACCAACCCCAAACCAACCCCAAACCAGCCCAAACCAACCCCAAACCAGCCGCAAACCAACCCCAAACCAACCCCAAACCAGCCCCAAACCAGCCCCAAACCAGCCCCAAACCAACCCCAAACCAACCCCAAACCAACCCAAACCAGCCCAAACCAACCCAAACCAACCCCAAACCAGCCCAAACCAACCCCAAACCAGCCCCAAACCAACCCAAACCAACCCCAAACCAGCCCCAAACCAGCCCCAAACCAACCCCAAACCAGCCCCAAACCAGCCCCAAACCTACCCCCAAAAAACCCAAACCAACCCCAAACCAGCCCCAAACCAACCCAAACCAACCCCAAACCAGCCCCAAACCAGCCCCAAACCAACCCAAACCAGCCCAAACCAACCCAAACCAACCCCAAACCAGCCCCAAACCAGCCCCAAACCAACTCCAAACCAACCCCAAACCAGCCCCAAACCAACCCCAAACCAACCCCAAACCAACCCAAACCAACCCCAAACCAGCCCCAAACCAGCCCCAAACCAACCCCAAACCAACCCCAAACCAGCCCAAACCAACCCCAAACCA